>NC_142680.1:16558228-16858228 GCF_964200805.1 Pocillopora damicornis | reverse complement strand
AAAGACCCTAAGACGTATTTCTTCGTAGCTAAGGAATATATTTCCTGTCTTTATGCGACGGAAATTGCGTCAAAAATGTGGTCCGAACGATGAGGAAATTAGGAAGTGATGTTTACACCAGATTTGATGTGATTAGTGTTCTTTTATTATACAAACATATGAGCACGTAGTAATCATCTACAAGTTTTCAATATGCGAAATTTTCACGCCTGTTCAGTCGTTTTGGCAGCCGTAGGCTACAAGCAGTTCTTCCTCTTCGGCGAAGTCCCTCGCTCATGAAAAAAAAAAAGGCAAAAGAAAAAAAAAATCAGTGAAAAAAATTAATGTAAGCGCGCGGTGGTGAGCTTTGAGAGTGGGGCGCCTCACTCCCAGAGCTCCCTGTAGCGCGCTAACATAAATTTCTTTCTTTATTTTTTTCCCCTTTTTCTTTTCCTTTTGTTCTTTTTACTCGCGCGACGGACGTCGCCGAAAAGGAGGGACTGCTCGTAATGTACAGCCACGTTTTATTTGGACTGGTCACGCAACGCGCCCTTCTCAGAGTGTTGTGTGACGAGACCAAGTAAACGTAACGCCAGAGCGCGCGCTGCTCTTATTTCAGTTTTCATTATGACATAGTCATTGACGCAGAAGAAACATTCACAAGAAAAATGTCTCGGGTCTCTCGCGGCATGTCGTTCGTGGTGTTCTTTTTTTTCTTTAATCAGTTTCGGTATGGAGAGAGGCGAGAACGGTGGAGTCAGATTCCAAGTTATTCGTAGAATAAAGGTAGAGAAATTTAAGGTTGACGGAGATGACTTTTTCCCCATCGTGTGTTCAAGCCCAAGCCCAAGCACATGTGCCGAGGATTAATTTGGTGATAACTTCACAAAAGAAGAAAACAACTTCAGCAAGAAGCAGAAAAAGAAGAGGGCAAGAGAAACAAAGACAAATATGACTGTGAGCATGCTCTCATTAAAAGCGCCGGGGGAAGCGTGTTTTCCCGCCCGCGGGAAGATTTGACACGAGTCAGGGAGAGATTTGCTGGGAATCTGGGCTCCTCATCAGTGCCAAGCCCTTTGCAGACTTCTCGCAGAATCGCAATGCTCAAGACTAAAATGTTATATCGCTTAGATCTATTCGACTGTGATCAAGCGTTCTTTTTTATCATCCCATACCCCCGATACCCCCTGACGCTTTATGCAAGGTGAAATTCTTTTTATCTCATCCAAAGGATGAAGGTAACTGTGCACTTCGCTAGAACAATTTAAAACACTCAGTAATGCGATTACTTAAAGCGCCACAGTATCGACTGTCAAGCTCGTAGCAAAAAAAATCCGTTATATTAACAAGCAAAATGCACATTATCATTACATCATCATTATTATGATCATTTTTAATTTCAGTTGAGATGTCAAAACCTCACATGCCATCGAAGATGCCCTCCATGTTGCTAAAATTTCTAATTCAACCAAAGTGAAAAGTAAATGCAGTTTGATGCATTCGAGCGAATCACCCAACAACAGCACCGGAAACTCGTAAGTGACTTCGCTTGATTCAACAAAAAATTTGCTTGAGTGGAGCATTTGAACGCAATTTTGGCCCAGAAAGTCGGGAATATGAACGAACCAATCTTCCAAAGTTCAAATGCGCGGGGGGTCGGGGAATGATGAAGCCTCGAATTGATCTACGCATAGGTAAAACTATTGAGATGTACGGAACGTGACTCTTACACTAACGGTATTTTTTCATGGTTGCTAAGTGAGAAACGTCAAATCGGGCAAAGATTAAGAGAATGGGTTTGTAACCTGCCTTTTGCGGTCTATTTCTTTGTTGTCTGAATAAATGTAAGCAAAAATAAACTGAATCGGCGGAACGCTCACTGTTGTCTCCTTCGGATCCATTGTTTGGTCTCGTCACGCAACGTGCTCTCCCTCCTCCCGTTGCGTGACGAGAGCGAACAAAAGCTACAAGGGAGGATACGCTGGCATGCGAGACCTCATTATCGGCATTTGGTCACGAGCGCTTCTTTGCCCGCGCGAACGTACGAGGTCTTTGAAACACGAGCCAGGGGCTCTTAATAATTAGTGCCAGATTTCCCGCAAACCTCTCCCCGACTTGTCTTACAATGCATACTTAATATCGGCCCCTCAGGGGTGGGCTGAGATTCACCACATGCTTATAACCTTATAATAGACACATGCTGCTGATTCTCTTTCTAAATTTGGCTGTTTCACCATACAAAGTGATAGAGCGTTCAGAGTGATAGTCGAGGTAAGTACGATATTTAATTGTCAATGTTTTGATGTGTTAATGCGACCTCTCATCAATTTTCCAATTCATATTCCAGCGCCTTTCTGTCAGAGCTGCTCTTAAACTGACCATTATAATATTGATTAATATTCTTACACAACATGAATTGCCAAAGAAGGACGTCGTTCTTAATAAATTTCCTCTTTTTTCAAAATGTTTTTCTTATCCGTTGGATAAAGAACATCTGACGCATAAACATCGGCACTTCTGCCGTGTTGAGTCAAATTCGTTTTATTCATAGCTATCCGTCAGTTGGTTAACAATCAAACCGCTTGTGTGAATTTCATCAGATAGACATGCTTAATTTGTGTCCATAAAAGTCATGAGAAGTTTATTAATGTTAACATCATGTACACATTGCATTTTTCGCGCGGGGTCAAATATCTTCGGCCAAACAAGTATTGGGATCCAGAAAGATGGTAGCCGTTTTTAGTGTTCCCAATGTAAACAAAGGGTGAAATAAGGCCATTCGAAATTGAAACTGTTTTCATGAAAATGTTTATCACACGAGCAGAAATTCTTCTAATAAAATTTTCGTTTGGTCCCGGCTCGTCTGCTGTTGCTTCCTTGTCCGTGCTAAGTAGCTTCACGTTTTCAGTGTCAGTTATAACGCAGATTATCTACAAATCGCACAGTATTGCTAAATTTCAAATGAATTCAAGGCGGGGAGATAATTCTAGTCTGTTTGATAATTTAACCTTATGCGCTTCATTTATGGAGATGATAGCGATTCATTTTCAGGTTCCTAAACGGCTTTTTTTTTCTTGTTCTGTACAAATCCAGCTCAATCTTTATACTTGGTAACCGTTTGTCACCCATTTTATCTCTATTTTACAGAATATTTCACGTCTTTCTTACAATATCTATTTGCATTTATCTTTGTTTTGCAGAGAAAGTCTTATTTCGGTTTCTTGCTTTGGTCTCATCAGTCATTCGACTAGAATATCAAACAAGACCAGTTTCTTGTGCAAAAGGTTAGTAGTAAAAAATTAAATTTAGAAACAATCTCTCCCGTTTTACAAAACTAAAATGTTTTGGACTGGACATTCAAAGCCAGAGGATTTAACCTCGAAATTAACTCAGATTCTGGCAAAGATTTGTTGCTTAAAACTTGACTTTAACTGATCATAGTTTGCAAAATAAAAAGAGTAACTCAATTTAAGCCTTAAACTTTCATGAACTTACTAAGTCTCCTTTGCAAATTTAACAAATATCTCAGGAAATATTTTTAAAGAATAAAGTGTTGCGTCAATTTGCCGCCGTCCATAGGGAAGGGTCTTTGCTCTCCAAAACTGTTGGCTGAAGAAAATATTGATACCGTAGGATTTAACCTCGAAATTATCTTAGATTCTGGCAAAGATTTGTTGCTTAAAACTTGACCTCAACTGATCATAGTCTGCAAAATAAAATGATGAACTCAATTTTAGGCCTTTAACTTCCATGTTCTTACTAAATCTCCTTTGCAAATGTAACAAATATCTCAGGAAATATTTTTAGAGAATGAATTGTTGCGTCAATTTGACGCCGTCCAGCTGATGAATTTCTTTACTCTCCAAACTGTTGGCTGAAGAATATATCGATACCGTAAGGAGAAATTACACGTGAAACAATTCTTTGTTGTCATATTCTTAGAGTGAAAGAGTAAAAGCAGAGACGAGATGTATGATCAGGAAAATCAGATTTTTAAATCTGAAATCATGTTTAAAAAAAATGTTTTAAAAATGTTTTAAAAAATCATATTTTCATTTAAATTCATATTCCAGCGCTTTTATGATCAGAGCTGCTCTTACACAGACTATAATTATTTTGATTAATATTCTTTCACGACATGAATTGCCTTAGAAGGAAGCCGTTCTTAATAAGTTCCCTCTTTTTTTCAAAGTTTTCTTCTTATCTCTTAGATAAAGAACATGTGACGCATTAACATCGGTACTTCTGCCGTGTTGAGTCAAATTCGTTTCATTCATACCTATCCATCAGTTGGTTAACAATCAAACCACTTGGGTGAATTTAATCAAATAGACATGCTTAATATGTGCCCATAAACGTCATGAGAAGTTTATAAATGTTAATGTCATGTACACATTGCATTTTTCGCGCGGGGTCAGTTATCTTCGGCAAGACAAGTTTTTAGACCCAGAAAGATGGTAGCCGTTGTCAGTGTTCCCAATGTAAACAACGGGTGAAATAAGGCCATCGGAAATTGAAACTTTTTTCATGAAAATGTTCATCACATGAGAAGAAATTCTTCTTCTTATAAAATCTCCGTTTGTTCCAGCTCGTCTAATGTTGTTCCCTTGTCCTTCCTAACTTGCTTAACGTTTTCCAGTGTCAGTTGTAACACAGAGTATATACAAATCTCACAGTATTGCTAGATTTCAAATTAATTCAAGGCGGGAAAATCTAGTCTGTTTGATAATTTAACCTCGTGTGCTTAATTTATGGAGAAGATGACAAGCTATTGATTTTCAGGTTCCTATACGGCCTTTTTGTTGTTCTGTACAAATCAAGCTCAATCTTTATACTTGGTAACCGTTTTTCACCTATTTTACCTCTATTTTACAGAAGGTTTCACGTCTTTCTTACAATATCTATTTGCATTTATCTTTGTTTTGCAGAGAAAGTCTTATTTCGGTTTCTTGCCTTTGGCTTCATCAGTCATACGACTAGAATATCAAACAAGACCAGTTTCTTGTGCAAAAGGTTTGTAGTAAAAAACTAAATTTAGAAACAATCTCTCCCGTTTTACAAAACTAAAATGTTTTGGACTGGACATTCAAAGCCAGAGGATTTAACCTCGAAATTAACTCAGATTCTGGCAAAGATTTGTTGCTTAAAACTTGACTTTAACTGATCATAGTCTGCAAAATAAAATGATGAACTCAATTTTAGGCCTTACTAAGTCTCCTTTGCAAATGTAACAAATATCTCAGGAAATATTTTTAGAGAAAGATGTGTTGCATCAATTTAACGCCGTCCAGCTGATAAGTTTCTTTATTATCCAAAACTGTTGGCTGAAGAATATATTGATACTGCAGGGAGAAATTGCACGTTAAACAATTCTTTGTTGTCATATTCTTAGAGTGAAAGAGTAAAAGCAAAGACACGATATAGGATCGGGAAAATCATATTTTTAAATCTGAAATCATGTTTAAAAAAATGTTTTAAAAATGTTTCAAAAAAATCCTGTTTTCATTTAAATTCATATTCCAGCGCTTATATGATCCGAGCTGCTCTTACACTGACCATTATTATATTGATTAATATTCTTACATGACATGAATTGCCATTGAAGGACGTTGTTCTCAATAAGTTCCCTCTTTTTTTTCAAAATTTTCGTCTTATCCCTTAGATAGAGAACATCTGACGCATTAACATCGGTACTTCTGCCGTGTTGAGTCAAATTCGTTTCATTCATACCTATCCATCAGTTGGTTAACAATCAAACCACTTGGGTGAATTTAATCAAATAGACATGCTTAATTCGTGCCCATAAACGTCATGAAGGGTTTATAAATGTTAATATCATGTACACATTGCATTTTTCGCGCGGGGTCAATTATCTTCGGTAAAAAAAGTTTTAAGATCCAGAAAGATGGTAGTCGTTTTTAGTGTTCCCAATGTAAACAACGGGTGAAATAAGGCCATTGGAAATAGGAACTGTTTTCATGAAAATGTTCTTCACATGAGCAGAAATTCTTCTTCTTATTAAATATCCATTTGGTCCAGCTTGTCTAATGTTTCCTTGGCCGTCCTAACTTGCTTAACGTTTTTCAGCGTCAGTTGTAACGAAGAGTATATACAAATCTCACAGTAATGCTAGATTTAAAATTAGTTCAAGGCGAGAAAATCTAGTCTGTTTGATATTTTAACCTTGCGTGGTTAATTTATGGAGAAGTTGACAAGCCATTGATTTTCAGGTTCCTATACGGCCTTTTTGTTGTTCTGTACAAATCGAACTCAATCTTTATACTTGGTAACCGTTTTTCACCTATTTTACTTCTATTTTACAGAAGGTTTCAGGTCTTTCTTACAATAGCTATTTGCATTTATATTTGTTTTGCAGAGAAAGTCTTATTTCGGTTTCGTACCTTCAGTTTCATCATTCATACGACTAGAATATAAAACAAGACAAGCTTCTTGTGCAAAAGATTAGTAGTAAAAAAATAAATTTAGAAACAATCTTTCCCGTTTTACAAAACTGAAAGGTTTTGCACTGGACATTCAAAGCCAGAGGATTTAGGCTTGAAATTATCTTAGATTCTGGCAAAGATTAAAATGATGAACTCAATATAGGCCTTTAACTTCCATGATCTTACTAAGCCTCCTTTGCAAATATAACAAATATCTCAGGAAATATTAGAGAAGGAAGTATTGCATCAATTTGACGTTGTCCAGCTGATAAGTTTCTTTATTTTCCAAAACTGTTGGCTGAAGAATATATTGATATTGTAGGGTGAAATTGTACGTAAACAATTCTTTGGTGTCATATTCTTAGAGTAAAATATTAAAAGCAGAGACGCGATGTATGGTCGGGAAAATCAGATTTTTAAACCTGAAACCATGTTTAAAAAAATGTTTTAAAAATGTTTTAAAACATCATATTTTCATTTAAATTGTTCATTTATCTTTGCCTGAATGTAGCGAAGCGTAATGAAACAAAAGATAAATGGTTTCTTGAATTCCCAAGCACGAGTGCATTTGTCGGCAGTGTGTTTTAAGTGCCGGCGTGAGATTATGGGAAAGAAGTGTGATATGTAAACTAGCAAGTATATATTCGCTGAACAGTAAACAAGTTTCATTGTGGATTTTTACAAGCGGACAGTTAAATTTTGTTCTTCTTTATTGTTTGGGTGGAATCCTGTAGTCCATTTCCCGTAACGATTTTTAGTTGTGCTTTCCTGATGATTGACAGTCATTATAAGTGGTTTTGTTTATTCAATTTACTTTGGCCGCATCGAACGTGTAGAGTTTGTTTAATTTTTTTTGGTGTCTAAACAGTGTAAACAGTTGTTTTTGTCTTGTGATCAGTTGGTTAGTTCAATAAATGGGCTAAGAATTGTCTGCTTATCCCGCACCGCATTTCTGGTTGTCAGTTTTTTGGGTGCGGGGAATTCAAGAATTCATATTCCAGCGCTTTAATGATCAGAGGTGCTCTTACACAGACTATAACTATTTTGATTAATCTTCTTTCACAACATGAATTGCCTTAGAAGGACGCTGTTCTTAATAAGTTCCCTCTTTTTTTCAATGTTTTCTTCTTATCCCTTAGATAAAGAGCTTGTGACGCATCAACATCGGTACTTCTGCCGTGTTGAGTCAAATACGTTTCATTCATACCTATTCATCAGTTGGTTAACAATCAAACCGCTTGCGTGAATTCAATCAAATAGACATGCTTAATATGTGCCCATAAACGTCATGAGAAGTTTATAAATGTTGATATCATGTACACACTGGATTTTTCGCGCGGGGTCAATTATCTTCGGCAAAACAAGTTTTAAGATCCAAAAAGATGGTAGCCGTTTTTAGTGTTCCCAATGTAAACAACGGGTGAAATAAGGCCATTGGAAATTGAAACTGTTTTCATGAAAATGTTCATAACATGAAAAGAAATTCTTCTTTTTATTAAATCTCCATTTGGTCCAGCTCGTCTAATATTGTTTCCTTGGCCGTCCTAACTTGCTTAACGTTTTTCAGTGTCAGTTGTAACGCAGAGTATATACAAATCGCACAGTATTGCTACATTTCAGATGAATTCAAGGCGGGAAAATCTATTCTGTTTGATAATTTAACCTTGTGTGCTTAATTTATGGTGAAGTTGACAAGCCTTTGATTTTCAGGTTCCTATACGGCCTTTTTGTTGTTCTGTACAAATCAAGCTCAATCTTTATACTTGGTAACCGTTTTTCACCCATTTTACTTCTATTTTACAGAAGGTTTCACGTCTTTCTCACAATAGCTATTTGCATTTATCTTTGTTTTGCAGGGGAAGTCGTCTTTCGGTTTCTTGCCTTTGGTCTCATCAGTCATAGGACTAGAATATCAAACAAGACAAGCTTCTTGTGCAAAAGGTTAGTAGTAAAAAAATAAATTTAGAAACAATCTTTCCCGCCCTACAAAACTGAAATGTTTTGCACTGGACATTCATAGCCAGAGGATTTTAGCCTTCAAATTATCTTAGATTCTGGCAAAGATTTGTTGCTTAAAACTTGACCTCAACTGATCATAGTCTGCAAAATAAAATGACGAAATGAATTTTAGGCCTTTAATTTCCACGATCTTACTAAGTCTCCTTTGCAAATGTAACAAATATCTCAGGAAATATTTTTAGAGAAAGAAGTGTTGCATCAATTTAACGCCATCCAGCTGATAAGTTTTTTTTATTCTCCAAAACTGTCGGCTGAAGAATATATTGATACCCTAAGGAGAAATTGCACGTTAAACAATTCTTTGGTGTCATATTCTCAGAGTGAAAGAGTAAAAGCAGAGACGCGATGTATGATCGGGAAAATCAGATTTTTAAATCTGAAATCATGTTTAAAAAAATGTTTTAAAGATGTTTCAAAGAGATCATGTTTTCATTTAAATTCATGCTCCAGCGCTTTTATAATCAGAGCTGCCCTTACACAGACCATTGTTATATTGATTAATATTCTTACACGACATGAATTGCAATCGAAGGATGTTGTTCTCAATAAGTTCCCCTTTCATTCTTTTCAAAATTTTTATCTTATCCCTTAGATAGAGAACATCTGACGCATTTACATCGGTACTTCTGCCGTGTTGAGTCAAATTCGTTTTATTCATGCCTATCCATCAGTTAGTTACCAATCAAACCACATGGGTGAATTTCATCAAATAGTCATGCTTAATTCGTGCCCATAAACGTCATGAAGGGTTTATAAATGTTAATGTCATGTACACATTGCATTTTTCGCGCGGGGTCAATTATCTTCGGCAAAACAAGTTTTAGGATCCAGAAAGATGGTAGCCGTTTTAGTGTTCCCAATGTAAACAACGGGTGAAATAAGACCATTGGAAATTGGAACTGTTTTCATGAATATGTTCGTCACATGAGAAGAAATTCTTCTTATTATTAAATCTCCATTTGGTACAGCTCGTCTAATGTTTCCTTGGCCGTCCTAACTTGCTTAACGTTTTTCAGTGTCAGTTGTAACAAAGAGTATATACAAATCTCACAGTATTGCTAGATTTAAAATTAATTCAAGGCGGGAAAATCTAGTCTGTTTGATAATTTAACTTTGCGTGCTTAATTTATGGAGAAGTTGACAAGCCTTTGATTTTCAGGTTCCTATACGGCCTTTTTGTTGTTCTGTACAAATCAAGCTCAATCTTTATACTTGGTAACCGTTTTTTACCCATTTTACCTCTATTTTACAGAAGGTTTCAGGTCTTTCTTACAATAGCTATTTGCATTTATATTTGTTTTGCAGAGAAAGTCTTATTTCGGTTTCTTGCCTTTGGTTTCATCAGTCATACGACTAGAATATCAAACAAGACACGCTTCTTGTGCAAAAGATTAGTGGTAAAAAAATAAATTTAGAAACAATCTTTCCCGTTTTACAAAACTGAAATGTTTTGCACTGGAAATTCAAAGCCAGAGGATTTAGCCTTCAAATTATCTTAGATTCTGGCAAAGATTTGTTGCTTAAAACTTGACTTTAACTGATCATAGTCTGCGGAATAAAATGACGAAATGAATTTTAGGCCTTTAACTTCCACGATCTTACTAAGTCTCCTTTGCAAATATAACAAATATCTCAGGAAATATTTTTAGAGAAAGAAGTGTTGCATCAATTTGACGCTGTCCAGCTGATAAGTTTTCTTTATTCTCCAAAACTGTTGGCTGAAGAATATATTGATACTGTAGGGAGAAATTGTACGTTAAACAATTCTTTGGTGTCATATTCTTAGAGTGAAAGAGTAAAAGCAGAGACGAGATGTATGATCGGGAAAATCAGATTTTTAAATCTGAAATCATGTTTAAAAAAAATGTTTTAAAAATGTTTTAAAAAAACACATTTTCATTTAAATTCATATTCCAGCGCTTTTATGATCAGAGCTGCTCTTACACAGACTATTGTTATTTTGATTAATATTCTTTCACGACATGAATTGCCTTAGAAGGACGCCGTTCTTAATAAGTTCCCTCTTTTTTTCAAAGTTTTCTTCTTATCCTTTAGATAAAGAACATCTGACGCATTAACATCGGTACTTCTGCCGTGTTGAGTCAAATTCGTTTCATTTATACCTATCCATCATGGTTAACAATGAAACCACTTGGGTGAATTTAATCAAATAGACATGCTTAATTTGTGCCCATAAACGTCATGAGAAGTTTTTAAATGTTAATGTCATGTACACATTACATTTTTCGCGCGGGGTCAGTTATCTTCGGCAAAACAAGTTTTTAGATCCAGAAAGATAGTACCCGTTTTCAGTGTTCCCAATGTAAACAACGGGTGAAATAAGGCCATTGGAAATTGAAACTGTTTTCATGAAAATGTTCATCGCATGAGCAGAAATTCTTCTTCTTATAAAATCTCCATTTCATCCAGCTCGGCTTATGTCGTTCCCTTGTCCGTCCTAACCTGCTTAACGTTTTTCAGTGTCAGTTGTAACGCTGAGCATATATTAATCGCACAGTATTACTAGATTTCAAATTAATTCGAGGCGGGAAAATCTAGTCTGTTTGATAATTTAACCTTGTGTGTTTAATTTATGGAGAAGTTGACAAGCCATTGATTTTCAGGATCCCATACGGCCTTTTTATTGTTACGTACAAATCGAGCTCAATCTTTATACTTGGTAACCGCTTTTCACCCAGTTTACTTCTATTTTACAGAAGTCTCCAGGTCTTTCTTACAATAGCTATTTGCATTTATCTTTGTTTTGCAGGGGAAGTCGTCTTTCGGTTTCTTGCCTTTGGTCTCATCAGTCATACGACTAGAATAACAAACAAGACCAGCTTCTTGTGCAAAAGGTTAGTAATAAAAAAATAAATTTAGAAACAATCTTTCCCGCCTTATTAAACTGAAATGTTTTGCACTGGAAATTCAAAGCCAGAGGATTTAGCCTTCAAATTATCTTAGATTCTGGCAAAGACTTGTTGCTTAAAACTTGACTTTAACTGATCATAGTCTGCAATATAAAATGATTAACTCAATTTTAGGCCTTTACCTTCCATGATCTTACTAATTCTCCTTTGCAAATGTAACAAATATCTCAGGAAATATTTTTAGAGAAAGAAGTGTTGCATCAATTTAACGCCGTTCAGCTGATAAGTTTCTTTATTCTCCAAAACTGTTGGCTAAAGAATATATTGATACTGTAGGGAGAAATTGCACGTTAAACAAATTTTTGGTGTCATATTCTCAGAGTGAAAGAGTAAAAGCAAAGACACGATATAGGATCGGGAAAATCATATTTTTTAAATCTGAAATCATGTTAAAAAAATGTTTTTAAAATGTTTCAAAAAAATTATGTTTTCATTTAAATTCATATTCCAGCGCTTTTATGATCCGAGCTGCTCTTACACTGACCGGTATTATATTGATTAATATTCTTACACGACATGAATTGCCTTAGAAGGACGTTGTTCTTAAAAAGTTCCCACTTTTTTTCAAAGTTTTCTTCTTATCCCCTAGATAAAGAACATGTGACGCATTAACATCGGTACTTCTGCCGTGTTGTCGTGTCATATTTTTAAATCTGAAATCATGTTTAAAAAAATGTTTTAAAAATGTTTCAAAAAAATCATATTTTCATTTAAATTCATACTCCAGCGCTTTTATGATCATAGCTGCTCTTACACAGACCATTATTATTTTGATTAATATTCTTACACGACATGAACTGCCTTAGAAGGACGTCGTTCTTAATAAGTTCCCTCTTTTTTTCAAAGTTTTCTTCTTATCCCTTAGATAAAGAACATGTGACGCATTAACATCGGTACTTCTACCGTGTTGAGTCAAATTCGTTTCATTCATGCCCAATCATCAGTTGGTTAACAATCAAACCACTTGTGTGAATTCAATCAAAAAGACATGCTTAATCTGTGCCCATAAACGTCATGAGAAGTTTATAAATGTTAATATCATGTACACACTGGATTTTTCGCGCGGGGTCAGTCATCTTCGGCAAAACAAGTTTTAAGATCCAGAAAGATGGTAGCCGTTGTTAGTGTTCCCAATGTAAACAATGGGTGAAATAAGGCCATTCAGAATTGAAACTATTTTCATGAAAATGTTCATCTCATGTGCAGAAATTCTTCTTCTCATAAAATCTTCGTTTGGCCCGGCTCGTCTACTGTTGTTTCCTTGGCCGTCCTAAGTAGCTTAACATTTTTCAGTGTCAGTTGTAGCGCAGAGTACATACAAATCGTACAGTATTGCTAAATTTCAAGGCGGGGTGATAATTCTAGTCTGTTTGATAACTTGTGTACTTAATTTGTGGAGAAGATGATGAGGGATTGATTTTCAGGTTCCCGAGCGGCCTTTTTTTGTGTTCTGTACAAATCGAGCTCAATCTTTATACTTGGTAACCGTTTTTCCCTTTTCGATTCATAAATTTTTTTATTCACCCATTTTACTTCTATTTTACAGAAGCTTTCGCGTCCTTCTTACAATAGCTGTTTGCATTTATCTTTGTTCTGCAGGGGAAGTCGTATTTCGGTTTCTTCCTTTTGGTATCATCAATCATACGACTAGAATATCAAACAAGACAAGCTTCTTGTTTCAAAGGTTAGTAGTAAAAAAATAAATTTAGAAACAATCTCTCCCGCGTTACAAGACTGAAATGTTTTGCACTGGACATTCAAAGCCAGAGGATTTAATCTACAAATAATCTTAGATTTTGGCAAAAATTTGTTGCATAAAACTTGACTTTAGCTTCACATAGTCTGCAAAATAAAATGATGAACTCAATTTTAGGCTATTAACTTCCATGATCTTACTAAGTTTCCTTTGCAAATGTAACGAATATCTCAGGCGGGAAATATTTTTAGAGAATGAAGTGTTGCGTTTTCTCATAAAATCTATGTTGGACCGGCTCTTCCAATGTTGTTTCCTTGGCCTTCATAAGTAGATTACCGTTTCTCAGTGTCAGTTAAAACGCAAAGTATGCACAAATCGCACCGTATTGCTAAATTTCAAATGAATTGGAGGCGGGGAAATCTAGTCTGTTTGATAATTGAACCCTGTGTGCTTAATTTATGGAGAGGATGATGAGCGATTGATTTTCAAGTTCCTGAACGGCCTCTTTTTGTGTTCTTTACAAATCGAGCTCAATCTTTTTAAGAGGTAACCGTTTTTCCCTCTTCGGTTCATCAATTTTTTTTCACCCATTTCACTTCTATTTTACGGAAGGCTTCACGTCTTTCTTACAATAGCTATTTTCAAGGGAAGTCTTATTTCGGTTTCTTGCTTTTTCTTTCATCAGTCATACGACTAGAATATCAAACATAACAAGCTTCTTGTGTAAAAGATTAGTAGTAAAAAAATAATTTCGAAACAATCTCTCCCGCTTTACAAAACTGAAATGTTTTGCGCTGGACATTCAAAGCCAGAGGATTTAATCTCCAAATAATCTTAGATTTTAGCAAAGATTTTTTGCTTTAATCTTGACTTCAATAAAATCTCCGTTTGGACCGGCTCTTTTAATGTTGTTTCTTTGGTATTCATAAGTAGCTTAACGTTTTTCAGTGTCAGTTAAAACATAGAGTATACACAAATCGCACAGTATTGCTAAATTTCAAATTAATTCGAGGCGGGGAAATCTAGTCTGTTTGATAATTCAACCCTGTGTGCCTAATTTGTGGAGAGGATGATGAGCGATTGATTATCAGGTTCCTGAACGGCCTTTGCAAGTCTCCTTTGCAAATGTAACAAATATCTCAGTAAATATTTTTAGAGAATAAAGTGTTGCGTCAATTTGACGTGTCAAGAAAAGCTGATCAGCTTAGCTTACAGCAGGCTTTGTTAAACGATCAACAATGACGGTATATGGCTACTTTGGAACAATGGCGGAAACAACTTCAAAATATACGCGGGATTTTTCAAAATTTCCGATTATCATACGTGCGGCAGATTTAAACCATCGGCAAAACTGACGATAAGACAAATCCTCCCCGTGGGGGTGATTCTGGTAGATTTTTTAGGATGCAAATATTCATCGTGGGGTGGATGGTGGGGCGACTGTAGCTTTCTTCTCTGAAGTAAAGAGATATCTCTCTGTTTTTTTCTTCCTTTATATTGCTTAAAACTGGCGTAAGATATATTCAATTAGAGGCTCAGTGTGCGATACAAAGGTAATGAGAGCATGTGTAACCTGGTATTAACGTCCGAAGCCTACCGAGCTGTTGAATCATGTAGAAGACTATCGTCATTTGCTCGATTGTTTAATGTGCGTGAATTAAAATTCCGCGCTGTGTGAATAAGATTTTGTTCCTGATGTGCACAAAAAGGTTCATATTCTCCTTCCTCTTGCGTGTGACACCGTCCAGCTGATAAGTTCCTTTATTCTCCAAAACTGTTGGCTGAAGAATATATTGATACTGTAGGGAGAAATTGCACGTTAAACAATCCTTTGGTGTCATAGTCTGGGAGTGAAAGAGTAAGCAGATACGCGATGAATGAACCGGAAAATCAGATTCTTAAATCTGAAATATTTAAAGAAAAAGAACATGACCATGTCACGTTTTTTTATTTAAATTACGGGGAACTTAGAAAGCGACGTAGTTCTGTTTTAGGTTTTCTAAACGATTCTTAGTTTCACCGATGAAGCTGTTAACTTTTTTCACTCTTGTCAGATTATCATTCATCTCTGTTTTGCAAGGAAAGCATTATTTCAGTTTTTAACTCTCGGCTTCCTCAGTCATTCGATCAGAGTACGAAACAAGATAAAACTCTTTGTTCAAGAGTAAGCAGTAAAAATAAAGAAAATATTAGTTTACAGTCCCATCTCTCTCTCTCTTTTTTTTTATTTAAAAAATGTTTTCGGTGCCCTCTCAAATCAGGCGCAACAGAAATTTTGAATTCAAGGACAGCGATTTTTGATGTGGAAAGAAAAGCGCTTCAACGTTTTTTCAGCAACGCTATGAGAGAAACAGAAAGTCATATGGATATATCTAACACCAAGAGGTTTTCAACTGCAGTTTATAGTTTCTTGCCTTAGACCGATCAAACTTAGCACTTTGTTCTCACACGACCTTCATGTATTTATATCTGTTTCTCGCCACTTTTGGTCTCATCACCCAAACAAAGCGTATTTATTTTTGAAAGGGTTACCAGCAAAAAAAATAGATTTAGTAATAGTTATTATTTTTCCGCTTCGAAAAAAATATATTTCTGGTTCAGTAAATGTAGCAAATTCAGTGATAAGAAAGAGTTGTAATTCCAAACAATCTAATAGTATTTGTGGAGAGCATACAAATTGGAATAAAGTTTTGATTTGGACTGCAAAATATTAACGGTCTGCATCATTTTTAACTTTTAAATTTATGATCTTATCAGCAACTCTTCCTTCTACCTCCCTCACATTACCTTGCTTGTCAGTAGGGAGAATTTAATGTTGTATAAAGAAAAAACCCTCAGCTGATAAGTATTCTCGTCACTTGTTAAAGGTGAGCGGCTAAAAGCTTATTTCATAAACATTATGCGTTGACATGTTGTGGATGGAAACTTGCCACTCATGAAGATAACACCCTCTGATTGATAAGTCTGTTTACTTTTAGCATTGCTCTATGGTATATTGTTACATACTTAGACTTTCCCTACAAAAAACGAGCACTGTGATTGGTTAATTATTGGTCGCGTGCCCCTGATCAAATTCAAATGTATTCCGACCGGGATACAATTTTGCAGTTGCTGCCTGCAACAACAGCATGATTTTCCCAAATGATTGTTGAAGGGGTCTAAACATATCACAAAGCACTTGATGTATGGTCCCTCGGGAAAGTAGTTAGTTTTGTTTTCTTTTTGGAATTATTTTTTCTTGTTCGAATCTTTTGTTTTCTTGTTGGACTCTTTAGTCTTCTTGTTGGTCTCTCTTGTTTTCTTATTGGACTCTTTGTTTTCTTGTTAAACTCTTTTGTTTTCTTGTTGGAGTCTTTTGTTTTCTTGTTGGAGTCTTTTGTTTTCTTGTTGGAGTCTTTTGTTTTCTTGTTGGAGTCTTTTGTTTTCTTGTTGGACTCTTTTGCTTTCTTGTTGGACTCTTTTGCTTTCTTGTTGGACTCTTTTGTTTTCTTGGTTGACTCTTTTGTCTTCTTGTTAGACTCTTGTTTTATTGTTGGACTCTTTTGCCTTCTTGTTAAATTCTTGTTTTCTTGTTGGACTCTTTTGTTTTCTCGTTGGACTCTTTTGTTCTCTTGTAAGAGTCTATTGTTTTCTTGTTGGACTCTTTTGTTTTCTTGTTGGACTCTTGTTTTCTTGTTGGACTCTTGTTTTCTTGTTGGACTCTTGTTTTCTTGTTGGACTCTTGTTATTTTGCCTTCACTACACAACCGAACACACTCAAAGGTTGAGGCATGGGCGCGTTGGTCAGCTAGGCCCAAGATATATTTTAATTGTGACAATGAATTTACAACAAAGTGGATAAGAGATACATCAAGTATTGTCCTACATGCGCCAAAGCCGGACACGTAAACCCCAAAAACCTCTTGTTAGGAAAAATAGGGACCGTGTACCCCCGACCAACTGCAGTGGCGCCACCTTTGGGGTTTTAAGGTTGATCTATAAACAATGAAGAGAATGAAGAAAACAAATCATATCAGGCTAATTACACAATAAAAATAAACCTTATGGGAAAGTGCTAGTGGCAAGGCTGACCGTAGAATGCCACAAGTTTCTCAACGGTCTCTTTTACAAACATACTACCCATGAGCCTTCGCGTACTACGCTCGCACCCAGTTCTCTGCTCCGTGTCGGCAAAATATTAATTTATGTCAATACCGATTATCACAAATTACATATTTTGCCTTCACTACACAACCGAACACACTCAAAGGTTGAGGCATGGGCGCGTTGGTCAGCTAGGCCCAAGATAGAAAGCTAAAGGTAGGGCTTGAGCTCAGAGAAACAGAGCCTTGGAAACTTCTAGCCTACTGGAAAGAGAATCCTTAACATAAATGTTCTTTGCTGTGACTGAGGCCCAGCGACCATGGCGCTGAAGATTCCTCTCCGAAATGCCAGAGCTGGCAGCTAAAGTAGCTCCACCTGACCTAGCTGAATGAGTGCTATACTTAGAGATATCTGGTACAATATTCGCGAAAGACTTCTTAAAGGACTGCCTATAGGTAGAATAACAAATCAGCTTGTTTACAGAGATAAGGCGCTTGTGATTGCCCGAAGCTGAAATGGCCCTAAAAAGATACTCGTCTGAATTTTCAGGAATCTGGGCCTTATGCATATACAGCTTAAGTAAAGAACAGGGACACGTGATAGATGAGGACTCAGCAATAACGACCGACCTGCCCTCCCTCAGTTGGTCCGTCTTGCTTTTCTCTATGCTGATTGTAATGTAACCCTCGTTAAACTGAACATCTCTGCTACGCATAACGCATAACTCGGAACTTCTAAGAAAACCGGAAAATGCGAGAATGAACATAACTAAATTTCGTAATTGTAAAAGGTCTTCTAGATTAGTCTCTGCAGCAAGGACCTTGAGGTGGTGGGCGTCCAGGGGCTCCTTTCTATTGACTATTGGCTGACTGGCAAGGCGAACAGCTCCTTCCTTTACGGAAATAACAGTAGGGTGTAATGTTGGAGAGTCGACGCCTGCAAGAAGATGTACCCACTTGAACGCGTAAAAGGCGCAGTTGATGGAAGCGACGGACTTGGACGACTCGAGGAGGTGTTGCAAGTAGAGGGCACAATCGATTGGTCTGACTGGAAACTCCGAGGTACCAAAGACATCACTAGCAAAGGGTCTCCACTTGTTAAACGCTCTCAAGTAATTTTCGAATGTCCCAGACGCTCTGGAAGCAAGCACGGTAGATTTGAGATTGTCCATTAGCTGATCCACTCTCGGGGAATTTTGGGCCTCTGAAGACCAGAAAACGGAAGTGAAGATATCTAAGGATAAAAAAAAAAACAAATATTAAGAAAAAACTAAAAAAAAAAAATATCAATGAGACAGGCAGCAATGCACACAATGCTGAATTTGCATTTAACTCACTGTCTTCACTCAGGAAGACCACTTTGCCGATCAGGCAATACACTTCTGCGTAAAACGATACAAGAGAAAAAACCATGCTATTCTAGTGGACGTAGCCCTCTAGGGCGTTTGCACAATGCCAACAGAAAATACCCCTCTAGAGTACAAAATGAAAATACATATGACAAATCGCCCCTCTAGGGCCTCTCCTGGATGCCTCTCTAAGGCCTAACACGTTTAACTTAGAAAATGATTATCAACAAATAATAAGTACTTCACGCAAATATAATACGCCTTATCGGTACATAGTGGAAACAGCAGCGAACTCTAGCCCGAATGGAATCAAACACAAGGAACTAGAAAGCTTTTACGAGATAACTCGGAATCTAATCTGGGAATGATGCTAAAGTCAAGACGTAGAGCTAACGAAACGAAAGCCAATGGCTTGCTACCAAAAATAGAGTTCTTAGCTTTTCCTCTAATGAACAAATTAGGAAAGTTAGGCAGGATAACCCAGTCATGGATAAATGTACTCCAGTGGAAACCATCCGAACACAGGATGGGCCAGAAGTGGGCTGACTTCCAAAGGGGAACGATCAGAGTTCCTTGAGCACAGCACAGCTCCATATGCTTAATAACTTTACACGTTAAATACACAGGGGGACACAGCCAGTTATTATGATGAGACCAATCCTGAGAAAATGCATTAACGCCACTCGAACCAGGCTGGTAAAACCTTGAATTAAAGCATTGGACTTTGGCATTGTAGGAACAAGCGAACCTATCGCAGGTATGTGGACCCCATAAGTCGTCAAGAGCACTGAAGACCGTATCGTTGATCGTGCAGTCGTCATAATCAATGAAATTGCTTATATCGTCCGCCGGACTATTTAGGTCTCTTGGGATCCATTGCATATCGATGTAAATAGCATTAAGCAAACAACTACGATGGATATCCATTGCAAGCTCTTGTAATGCTGGAGTCTTAGACCCTGAATTAACGATCCGGACAACGTTCTGATTATCCGTAAACCACGTGACTGTTTGGGCTCTCAATGACTCCATGAAGGCTTTCACTGATAAAGACACGGCTAACAACTCTCTGAATGTAGAACTTTGAGCTTTCTCAAAATCTGACCAGTTTTGATGGAACATCTTCCCCTCGAACTCGATGAAACTGCCGCAAGCTGAGTCAGAAGCATCGGAATAGACGATCTTCGAAGGCTTGTGCCTGACAGGCCAAATAGGTATGCCGTTAAGACTTGCCGCATTAGACTTCCAGAAAACCAGCTCAGCCAGAGCTTCAGACGAAAGACGAACGTAAGAGTTCCAGGTTGGCGCGGTATTGATGACTGCGAATAAATTTCTAGACATAAGCCTAGAGACATTACCAACGCAGGGGCCAAGAGATATTATTTTTCTGCAAACAGAGGCAAGCTTCCGAACTGGATGACAAGACGAGGGAATGGCCAAAAGAGTCGCTAAATCTTCTTGTAAACTGGTAATTCGCTTAGCAGTGGCAGAAATTTCAGAAGTGGAAGTGTTGAGAACGGCTTCGAGCCAAGTAATAACCTGAGTGGGCTGATTTGAACAGATACGGACAAAGGATTGATGATAACAGGAGCTTCAAACACTTCAGTGACGCAACCGTTGATAATGAGATCGTTAATGGCACTTTCGACAAAAGCTGCCTGCTCCAAAGCCGAACTGTTATTTTTAGCTGTGAAGGGCGGAGGAATTTGGAGAAGCGGTAATTTATAGCCATAATCAATAACATCCAGGATAAATTGAGGGGCGTGAATGTCGTTCCAGAATGCGAGGGCTCCACGTAGCCGTCCTTTAACGGACGAGTAATCATCGCCGGATTTAACCTCGAAAAAATTTCCATTGACACGAAGAAAAATTAATTCATCGCTATCCTCATGAACAAGGTCTTGTTCCAAATCGACGTCCGAAGTGAGTCATTTGGGATTCTGACCGGTATTAGAAGGAACATCAAACCGCAAATTAGGGCAGAAAGCCCTCCAATGCCCGGGTTTGCCACAAGCAAAGCACAAACCAGAAGACGATCTCTGAGACGAAAGCTGCGGGTTTACACGCGAAAACAAATTGGGTAGCTGTGAGGCGGAAAGCTGCGGAGTTGTTGAAGTCTTTGCAACTTTACTTCTCTTTTGTGTTCTTGTTGGACCCTTTTGTTCTCTTATTGGACTCTTTTGTCTTCTTGTTGGACTCTTCTGTTTTTTATTTGGTAGACTCTTTTGCTTTCTTGTTGGACTCTTTTGCTTTCTTGTTGGACTCTTTTGGTTTCTTGGTAGACTCTTTTGCTTTCTTGTTGGACTCTTTTGCTTTCTTGTTGGACTCCTTTGCTTTCTTGTTGGACTCTTTTGCTTTCTTGTTGGACTCCTTTCTGTTCTTGTTGGACTCTTTTCTCTCCTTGTTGGTCTCTTTTCTTTTCTTGTTGGACTCTTTTGCTTTCTTGTTGGACTCTTTTGCTTTCTGGTTGGACTCTTTTTTTTTCTTGTTGGACTCCTTTGTTATCTTGTCGGACTCTTTTCTTTCCTTGTTGGATTCTTTTCTTTTCTTGTTGGACTCTTTTCTTTACTTTTTGCACTTTTTTTTTTGTTGGACTTTTTTTTTGGTTAGACTCGTTTGTCTTCTTGTTGGACTCTTTTGTCTTCTTGTAAGACTCTTCTTTTTGCTAAACCCTTCTGTTTTCTCGTTGGACTCTTTTGTGTTCTTGTTGGACTCTTTTGTTCTCTCATTGGACTCTTTTGTCTTCTTGTTGGACTCTTCTGTTTTTTATTTGGTAGACTCTTTTGCTTTCTTGTTGGACTCTTTTGCTTTCTTGTTGGACTCTTTTGGTTTCTTGGTAGATTCTTTTGCTTTCTTGTTGGCCTCCTTTGCTATCTTGTTGGACTCTTTTGCTTTCTTGTTGGACTCCTTTCCGTTCTTGTTGGACTCTTTTCTCTCCTTGTTGGACTCTTTTCTTTTCTTGTTGGACTCTTTTGCTTTCTTGTTGGACTCTTTTGCTTTCTGGTTGGACTCTTTTTTTTTTCTTGTTGGATTCCTTTGTTTTCTTATTGGACTCTTTTCTTTCCTTGTTGGATTCTTTTCTTTTCTTGTTGGACTCTTTTCTTTACTTGTTGCACTTTTTTTTTTGTTGGACTCTTTTTTTTTGTTAGACTCGTTTGTCTTCTTGTTGCACTCTTTTGCTTTCTTGTTGGACTCTTTCGCTTTCTTGTTGGACTCTTTTGCTTTCTTGTTGGACTCTTTTGCTTTCTTGTTGGACTCTTTTGTTTTCTTGTTGGACTCCTTTGTCTTCATGTTGGACCCTTTTGCTTTCTACTTGGACTCTTTCGCTTTCTTGTTGGACTCCTTTGTTTTCTTGTTGGACTCTTTTCTTTTCTTGTTGGACCCTTTTTTTCTCTTGTTTGACTCGTTTGTGTTCTTGTTGGACTCTTTTGTCTTCTTGTTGGACTCTTGTTTTCTTGTTAGACTCGTTTGTCTTCTTGTGGGACTCTTTTTTTTCTTGTAAGACTCTTCTTTTTGTTAAACTCTTCTGTTTTCTCTTTGGACTTTTTTTGTGTTCTTATTAGACTCTTTTGTTTTCTTCTTGGACTCCTTTGTTTTCTTGTTCAACTCTTTTGTTTTCTTTTTAGACACTCTTCTTCTTGTTAGACTCTTTTTTCTTGTTAGACGCTTGTTCTCTTGTTAGACTGTCTTGTTTTCTTGTTAGACTCTTGTTTTCTTGTTGGACTCTTTTTTTCTTGTTAGACTCGTTTGTCTTCTTGTTGGACTCTTTTCTTTTCTTGTAAGAGTCTTTTTTTGTCAGAATCTTCTGTTTTCTCGTTGGACTCTTTTGTGTTCTGTTGGATTCTTGTTTTCTTGTTGGACTCCTTTGTTTTCTTGTTCAACTCTTTTGTTTTCTTGTTAGACACTCTTTTCTTCTTGTTAGACTCTTGTTTTCTTGTTAGACTCTTGTTCTCTTGTTAGACCCTCTTGTTTTCCTCTTAAACTCTTTTTTTTTTCTTGTTGGACTCTTCTTTTCTTGTTGGACTCTTTTTTTTTCCTGTTAGACTCGTTTGTCTTCTTGTTGGACTCTTTTCTTTTCTTGTTGGACTTTTGCTTTCTTGTTAGACTCTTTTGTTTTCTTGTTGGTCTCTTGTTTTCTTGTTGGACTGTTTTCTTTTCTTGTTGGACTCTTTCGTTCTCTTGTTGGACTCTTGTTATCTTGTTGGACTCTTTTGTTTTCTTGTTCCATTTTTTTGTTTTATTGTTGAACTCTTTTCTTTTTTTGTTGTTGTTAGACTCGTTTGTCTTCTTGTTAGACTTTTTTGTCTTCTTTTTCGGCTCTTGTTTTCTTGTTAGACTCGTTTGT
Organism: Pocillopora damicornis; assembly: GCF_964200805.1. Lineage (NCBI taxonomy): Eukaryota > Metazoa > Cnidaria > Anthozoa > Scleractinia > Pocilloporidae > Pocillopora > Pocillopora damicornis. Next base: position 16,835,385 of record NC_142680.1, on the reverse strand, counting down.
CTTCTTGTTGGACACTTTTGTCTTCTTGTAAGACTCTTTTTTTTGTTAGACTCTTCTGTTTTCTCGTTGGACTCTTTTGTGTTCTTGTTGGACTTATTTGTTCTCTTATGGGACTCTTTTGTCTTCTTGTTCGGCTATTTTGCTTTCTTGTTGGACTCTTTTGTTTTATTGTTGGACTCTTTTGCTTTCTTGTTGGACTCTTTTGTTTTCTTGTTAGACTTTTTTATTGTCTTGTTGGACTCTTTTGTTTTCTTGTTGGACTCTTTTGTTTTCTTGTTGGACTCTTTTGTTTTCTTGTTGGACTCTTCTTTTCCTGTTGGAATCTTTTGTTTTCTTGTTGGACTCTTTTGTTTTCTGGTTGGAATCTCGGGAAAACAACTAAATGTTTCCCTCAGGACCATACATTAAGTGTACATTGATATTGTAAGGAGAAACTACATGTTCATCACTTCTGAGATGATCGAATCTTAGAAGATCCCGTGTGTTATTTGATAAATCTTATAAGCAACTTGGAAACAATTTTCCTCCCATCTTAGGTCTGTTTTCTATTTTGATGATTTTTTCTCAATAACCGTGCGAGTAAAACGTTATTACACCAGCTATTTCCATTTACGTTTGTTTTTCTGGGAAAGTCTCATTTCATTTCATTTTCTTAATTTTGTTTTCATTAGTCACGCTTTAAGGCACCATTGTAAAAGGCATCTTCTGTTTCCAAGAGGTGAGCTGTTCGTTTTTTTTTAATTTCTGCATTTTTATTGCTTCCTCGGTTTCATTTTCCATGAATGAAATTGACTTTACTATTTTACGAAACAAAAAGTTTGGAGAAATTGACTTTACTATTTTATGAAACAAAAAATTTGGAAAAATTGGTATATGACTTACTGAAATAACGCGTATGTAGCTGAATGAAATAGAAATATTTTCCTTCGTCTGAGAAACAAAGCATCATGTAAGCGGTTGAAACGTTGGGTCGAATTTGTCTCAAATTAATTATGCGAGTTCCTAAGACTGACATGCCGGCTTGATCGCCATGGGACAAACGGTTAGAAATATCAACACAAATCTTGAACAAATATCCTCATCTAGGCTCAACTGAACAGTTCTATACTTCGTTTAATTGTAGAATGTGATTTTTTTTCTTGGATTTATGTCCATCAAATTTTTCCACCACGCAACGAAACTAGATCTACGTCATACACAGGCGGCCAAGCTCCAGCTGTGAGATGAACATCTTGCGCAATAACTGTCAAGGCGGAATTATTAGACCGCTTCCTTTAATGAAAAGAACCCATTTTAGCGAGTTGTCAATTTTGAGGTTTTTTCTTATGTAAGTATAAGACCTCGAAATGGACAACTCGCTAAAATGGGTTCTTTTTATCAAAGTAAGCGGTCAGATAACAAGTGATGCGCTGTGGAAGTAAGGTGAGGTGGTTTTATCGAGAATTTGACGTATTTTTTAATTCCTTAGAGCGGTCGTAAATATTCCCATACAAACTCTTAAAATTCCGCCATGACCGTCTGTTATTGCGCAAGATGATCATCTCACAGCTAGAGCTTGGGGCTGCATGTGCGTTACGTAGATGGATATCTCCGGATCGATTCAAGATATGTTGATTTGCCTCGATTTTGAAACAAATAACAATGAAAATAAGAGCTTAGTTAGTCCCTGGTTTTTGAAGGCAGCAGAGTGAGGATCCTGATCGTGTTTCACGTATGAACTTCTTGGAAAATTCCAAAAAAAAAATTCGTGATTCTTTCTCACGACAACAAACAGGAGAGCCGTTATGAGTGACGCTACAGAAATCCTAAAATCAGTCCAGATAGGTTTAAATGTCGTCATATTTCTTCTGAACACTGATCGAGGCCTACAAGCGACTGAGTTATGCAATGAATGTGTAATTCTACTTCAAAACCTTGACTCTGGTAGTCACCTTGATACCTCCGATGTACTATTCAATGCGTACTATGCCATCTCTGGTTACACGGATGCGGAAAGACATGCCACCAAACTTCTTGACACATTAAACCATGCTTGGAGACTAAACATAGAACTAGGGGTCAAATATATAGCACAAAGCCGGTTTGTAGAGGCAAAGCAACTCTTTAAATGCGCACTCACCATCCTGAAAACAACTGGTCACAAAAGAAAAGAAACAGAGACTAATGTGAGACTTGGAGATGTCTATAATAGCCTCAGTAAATATCAGAATGCTAAAGAATATCACGAGAAAGCACTTGCCATCGCGATAGAAATTGGCCACAGACGAAAAGAAGGAACAACATACGGCAACCTCGGAAATGTGTTTCATTCCCTTGGCGAATATCAGAATGCTAAAGAATATCACGAGAAAGCACTTGCCATCGCGATAGAAATTGGCGACAGACGAGGAGAAGGAAGAAGATACGAAAACCTCGGAAAGGTGTTTGATTCCCTTGGCGAATATCAGAATGCTAAAGAATACCACGAGAAAGCACTTGCCATCGCGATAGAAATGGGCGACAGAGGAGGAGAAAGAACAACATACGGGAACCTCGGAAATGTGTTTTATTCCCTTGGCGAATATCAGAATGCTAAAGAATACTACGAGAAAGCACTTGCCATCGCGATAGAAATTGGCGACAGAGAATTAGAAGGAACAGCTTACGGAAACCTCGTAAATGTGTTTCATTCCCTTGGTGAATATCAGAATGCTAAAGAATATCACGAGAAAGCACTTGCCATCGCGATAGAAATTGGCCACAGAGAATTAGAAGGAACAGCTTACGGCAACCTCGGAAATGTGTTTCATTCCCTTGGCGAATATCAGAATGCTAAAGAATATTACGAGAAAGCACTTGCCATCGCGATAGAAATTGGCGTCAGACGAGGAGAAGGAACAGCATACGGGAACCTCGGAAATGTGTTTGATTCCCTTGGCGAATATCAGAATGCTAAAGAATACCAAGAGAAAGCACTTGCCATCGCGATAGAAATTGGCCACAGACGAGGAGAAGGAACAATTTACGGGAACCTCGGAAATGTGTTTGATTCCCTTGGCGAATATCAGAATGCTAAAGAATACCAAGAGAAAGCACTTGCCATCGCGATAGAAATTGGCGACAGACAAGGAGAAGGAACAATTTACGGGAACCTCGGAAATGTGTTTCATTCCCTTGGCGAATATCAGAATGCTAAAGAATATCACGAGAAAGCACTTGCCATCGCGATAGAAATTGGCGACAGACGAGGAGAAGGAACAACATACGAAAACCTCGGAAAGGTGTTTGATTCCCTTGGCAAATATCAGAATGCTAAAGAATATTACGAGAAAGCACTTGCCATCGCGATAGAAATTGGCGACAGACGAGGAGAAGGATCAACATACGGCAACCTCGGAAATGTGTTTCATTCCCTTTGCGAATATCAGAATGCTAAAGAATATCACGAGAAAGCACTTGCCATCGCGATAGAAATTGGCCACAGACGAGGAGAAGGAACAACATACGGCAACCTCGGAAATGTGTTTCATTCCCTTGGCGAATATCAGAATGCTAGAGAATATAACGAGAAAGCACTTGCCATCGCGATAGAAATTGGCGACAGACGAGGAGAAGGAACAACATACAGGAACCTCGGAAATGTGTTTTATTCCCTTGGCGAATATCAGAATGCTAAGAAATATTACAAGAAAGCACTTGCCATTGCCACAGAAATTGGCGACAGTAGCCAAGAAGGCGCAGCATACTTTAACCTTGGAGCGGTGTACAGCAATCTTAATAAAAATCGGAAAGCTGAAGAACATTTTGACAAAGCAGTCGGCGTCAGTATTGCAATTGGTAACAGAGAAATTGAAGCCACCGCTTTCGCAGGTTTGTCATGTGTCTCTGATTCTGTAAATGACAGTCAGAAGGCAAAAGAACATTGTGAGAAGGCGCTTACAATCAGCAGAGAATGTGGCAATAGAATGTGCGAAGCACAACTATACCTACTCGTTGGACGTCTATCTCAATCGTTTGGTGAATATGATAAGGCAGCATATTATTTACAGAAAGCTTGTTCCATAAGCAGCCAAATTGGACACAAAATGATTGAATTTCAAAGTCTTCTCTTTATTACAATGTTAAAGATATCGCAGTCAGAGGTTGTGGAGGCGATGGAATATCTTCTCCAAGGTATTGAAAAATATGAACAAATCAGAACTCTTCAGAAAGGAAACAGTGGATTTGAAATTTCTCTGTTGGAGCAACGCGGTACTTTTCCCTACAAGTTACTCACTTAACTCCTTTGCGCTAAGGGAAAATTTCAAGATGCTCTCTATGTTGAGGAGCTGGGACGAGCAAGAGTCCTAGCAGAACTCATGGCAGACAAGTACTCCGCTGAAAGCCACATCTCAGCTAATCCACGATCATGGTTCGGGATTGAAAACATCGCGAGAAGAGAAAGTAACTGTGTGTTTTTGTACATTTCGTATGAAGATCGGCAAGTTCTTCTCTGGGTATTAAAAACAAATGGAGACATTTTCTTTCGAAAAACAGAAGTGAAAATAGACACTCTTATTGCTGAGCAAGTTTGCGAAGTGGAAGGAGTTTTCAAAAAGAGTGCCAAATGCTTTGGTGTTTTACCTGCAGCGAACTGCGAAGACCGATCGCTGGATGACAACGCGACGACATCTCTTCATGAAGAGAGCCAAACAAATTTGCGTGGTGAAGGAACCAAAGATACCGGAAGAAGTCATCATTTGTGCTACGAATGGATCGTCACACCTGTGGCAGATTTACTTACAGAGCCCGAAATCATCATTGTACCGGATCGTTTTTCGTACCGAGTTCCATTTGCTGCCTTGCGTGATGAACAAATCGGAAAGTATTTATCGGAGAAGTACAGAATACGCATCGTCCCTTCATTGACGACTCTCGGGATCATTCAAGAATGTCCAGCAGACTACCACAGTCAAACCGGCGGACTGGTTGTGGGTGATCCTACGGTTGGCAAAGTGCAATACAATGGACGTGTCATTGACATTACACCATTGTTCTGTGCAAGTAAGGAAGCGGAGATGGTTGGTCAACTACTGGGTGTTCAGCCTTTATTAGGAAGTCGCGCAACAAAGCAGGCGGTTCTTCAAGCGATACCTTCAGTGAGTCTGATACATCTTGCCGCCCATGGAAATCCCGAAAGAGGAGAGATTGCCCTCTCTCCTCAATGTACTACTAACAGTACTCCACAAGAGGAAGACTACCTCCTGACAGTGTCCGACATTGAAGGAGTTCAAGTGCGAGCTAAACTGGTAGTACTCAGCTGTTGTCACAGTGGGCGTGGATTGATTAAAAAGGAAGGAGTTATTGGAATCGCTCGAGCATTCTTAGCATCTGGTGCACGTTCAGTGTTGGTAGCATCGTGGGCTATAGAAGACAAAGCAACGGCAAAGCTCATGGAACATTTTTATAAACACCTCGTGCGTGGAGGAAGTGCCAGTGAATCTCTTCACCAGGCCGTTCAATGGTTGAGAAGCAATGGATTTTCCAAACCTTCCCAATGGGCTCCGTTTGTGTTGATGGGGGATAACGCGACATTTGATTTTATGAAAAAAGGGTAAGTCTGATTAGAACGAGCAATTTTCTACGATAAACCAATTAACATTGAATGAAAGTGATCCTCGCAGTAATTTGCACTACTTAGGCAGTAGTGAAAATAAGGCCTGAAAAAAATTCAGGCCTGTACGGGATTTGAACCCATGACCCCTTGCGATACCGGTGCAGCGCTCTACCAACTGAGCTAACAAGCCAACTGGGAGCTGGTCATGAAGTTGGTTCTAAATAAACCCGTGAAGTGATTGAATAAATGGTTAAGAATATATGAGAGTCATATATTTGAACTGCGGATAAAGATTTTTTTTCATTTTTTTTTTTTTTTTTTTTTTCAGGCCTTATTTTCACTACTGCCTAAGTAGTGCAAATTACTGCGAGGATCACTTTCATTCACTTCTTTATCCGCAGTTGTTTTTATCTAGTGCTCGGAACCAAAATATTTCCAGGGAAGGCTTCCTGAAATTGGCTTTGACTTAGCGTTTCTTTTGTATGCAATATACTTAGGTCGATACGATACCACACGTTATGACTATGAAGGTAACTTGAGAAGTTGAAAAAGTTCACTTTATCTGTAAAAAATCAACAAAAATAACAATAAATTGACAATAATAAAGTCACTTTCGTATGAAGCATGGTATGTTCGACAAGTTTGGATAATCATAGCCAATGGCATTGAAGAAGAAAGTAATTTCTTCAATTGAAAAATCTGTTCCGTTTACTTTAAAGATGAAATAGAGACAAATTTACAATATTTTTTCAGGAAAGAAGAATTCGAGGAGGACAACAACGAGGCGGAGAAGAAACAGAGTGACTACTGATCCTACACAAAGATTTTTCGTCCTAAATATTGTCGTTCAATGGACACTCGTATTACTTTGCGAGGACTTTTTAAATTTTTTTATTTAGTCAAATAGTATATTTTGCGTGCTTTTGTAGACAGGCCTTAATCGAAAGGCAGCGACGATGAAACCTGCAATTAAGTCGTTTGATCTATTAAGTTTACTATCAATAGGGAACTACAATAAATTGGGATGGGAAAACTGAACGCAGGAAATAGGCTCAATGCATAAAAATGTGAGAATGTTAGCAAAGCTTCGTCAAAACTAATAATTAATCCTTGATTTAAATCATTATAATTCTGTTTTCAATTCTACCGTTGAACGCACACATGATCATTAAAGAGTAATTAAGACTGTTCACAGATGCAGGAAATGATAACAAAATAACAGAAGAGGGAACAAAAAGTGCCGAGATACTGAAGACACAATCAAAAAAAAGAGAGAAGGTAATTATGTAAAAATCAGACAGAGAAGAGAAAAATGCTTTAGAATTACCGCAAAAATCAAACAGCTTGAGAACAGGGCGCTACATATTAATCTAAAAGTTAAGTGGAGAAGAGAACAAACAGAGTGCAATATACTAAAAGGAAAGTATTAGCAAATAGCGAAGAAGAGAAACGGTGAGCGAATTATTGAGATAAAATTAGGAGAAAACATTGCGCGAGATACTAACGTCAAACAGAAGAGTGCAAACAGTTCGTAGGATATGAACGTGACAATCAGCCAGAATTAACCCTTTAACTCCCAAGATCTCATTAGTAATTCTCTCTACTGTCTGCCATAAAATACTTATGATTTCAATTTTGAGAATTTGGTATCAGATCAACTTTTAGTCCGCTTATTGAGTTTTCTTCTTTATTCTCCTCACCTGTCTGCTCGATTCTGTGTTGATATTGTGAGGAGAAATTCTGTCTTGGTCACTCATGGGAGTTTAAGGGTTAAGGAAAAGAACAGAGGGCTAGATTCTAATATAGGAAAGAAATTTAGGTTGAAACAAACAGTAAGGTAGATATCACCTGGGAAATCAAACAGAGACGAGAAAAGCATTGTGCAAGATTTGAATGAAATATTTAATCAGAGGAGAGACCGAGCTACGCGGAAGATTCAACTGAACAAAACTACCAAACAGAGCAATGAAAAGAAAACAGTGCTCAATATAATCGCAACAAACAAGGTAAAAAGAAGAAACAGTGGATTGGACAAACAGTAAAATCATAGGCATGCAATGCATGCAAGAGTTATTTTTTCGGCTGGGTGAGTTGAGGTGTGACATGTTAAACACCTGGCCCCGGATGTTCAAAGGATTGATAAATTCTTATCCGCCTAATAAATCGCTATCCAGCGGATAAATTTTCCCCGTGGCGTCTATCGGTTGTTCAAAGTATGGATGGCGCTATCCACTCGCTCTCTAGTGGATAAATTTATCCATCATTTGAACAACCGGGGCCTGCTTGCTATTACAGAGCTGCACTAAAGAAAGCTGAATGAGGACTTTGACTAAAATAAGAGGTCCATTGGCCAAACCGCAGCGTATTTAATAGGCCACATAGATGAGATTCGGTAGCATATATTTTCAATGTAAAGTAATAAACCATTATTTGAAAATTAAAGCACTAGGTAAAAATACAACGCACATGTGAGAGTAAGCATATATTCTTTATTTTCCGGTATTTATTTTGAATTCGTTGCGATTAACTATGGTGAAAAATATGTACTGTATCCTCTAGTAGGGAAATTTTTCTGAGTATCAAAAATGCAAACCAAACTACATGAAGTGGATGATAAGTTGCGACTTTTTTTGTCTTACATTTGATCGGTCGAGAGGTTATGGGGAAGAAAAGAACCCAGTACTGACCGGGATTCGACACTCTGATAAAAATTCCTCAGTCGAAGGGAGCCCATGAGTGCGCAAAATTGTCGGCACTTTGCGCTGGAAAACGCGAGTGACCGAGTCGTGACTGGTTTTGATGCCGCATTTGATTGGTTGAAAGGTTGGCCCGAGTTTTCCAGGCCAATCAAAGCGCGAGGCAAAGCAGAACCTTTGCAATCATTGATTACTTTTTGAGCCTCAATCAAAGAGGCTCTAGGTGGCAGGTTTCCAACCTTTTGTAATTCCCGCTCCGCTACGTCCGAGGTTCATACTGCTAACCAACTTCCAGCAATCTTGTTCAGGGACGTATTCCTCGAGAGTATTCAAAAACCCTTCTCCATCATAACCTCCGACTACATAAAGTTTCCCGCACAAAACAGCCGCACTAAGGGCACTTCTCCTGTGTATCAGTGGCGAAACAGCTATCCATATGTCCGAGGCTGGGCTATAGCGTTCAACACTATTTAATTGTGTTTCGCCGTCATATCCACCGATGGCATACACAAAGCCATTCAACGAGGCTGCTCCTGCGCCACTACGACGCTCGACCAGCGGAGACACTAATTTCCACAGATCAGTATCCACGTTATAACATCCAGCACTGAAATGAAATTCAGAAAAACATGTCCCTTGTAAATATGAACGGGGGGAGGGGGGGGGGTTGATAAAGGGGAAGAAAACATCTTCCAGCAAAGGAGCTCTACAGCAGTCTTAATAAGTCTAGCTTTGAGCATATACGGATTTAAATTTTCTACAAATAATATGGAATTGTAATTATCATCACATCAGAGGGTAGTAGAGAATTACCATCCATTTGAAATCACAGCGAAGCAACGAACGAGACTTTACGCTAACAGAGCCTTTAACCATTACACCTGTCAACTCAAGAGAGTTTATTATATATAAAGAGATGTTTGGACTCACAGCGAAGCCACAAACGTGACTCTCGAATAACAGAGCTTTCAACCAATACACCTGTCCACTCATGAGAGTGTGTATAAAGATATCTTTGACAACATTTGGTTTTAATCCTCAAAAAAGGAAACACGCACGACTTCAGCATTTTGCAGAAGAATTAGTTATTATATTGCTTATATGAAACGAATCCTGAGTTCTAATTTGCTACCTGGGCGACTTCGTCAAACCAGAAAAACGCAAAGAAAAAGAACTTGGCCAATTTCTAGCCATCTAGACTGAGCAAGCTTAGTCAATAACGCATAGATATCGACATTCCTATCTTAGTTTGTAGTATGTAGGACGTTTATCATCAAGGACCTTGTTAAACTGCCTACCACAAATCTCCCACAGTTCATTGAGTGGTAAGGCGTATGGAGTGCTGATCGCAAGGTTGTATTATCGACTCTTATTAGGAACATTATAGCATGCTAGTGTAATTCACTGGATGAAAACATCTTACACTAAAGCGAAGGTTTACTTTGCGCTTACTTCGTGAAAAACAACATCACACTAAAACAACTCTTAACCTTCTCTTACCTCCTGAGCCTGTCTTCCATCAAATCCTCCTGCGGCATAAAGCTTTCTATCAAGTACAGCAACAGCTACGCCTAGCGAAAAAATGCAAAAAATATAAAAAAACACAGCATCCGTTACAGCACTTGCAATCTCCTTGGCCAAAATGTTCAAAGTTTTTTCAAGCCATCCTAGTTCCAAACTTGATTTATCATTGTCTCTTTTGTGCTTTTCTATCTTACTAAACTAATATTTTATAGTCATTTACAATCGTTATCAATCTTCTCCATCCCCTGTTACTCTTTTTCCTTCCCGGTTTCTTATCGCCTTTTTTTGTTTTTTTCTATCTTACTAAACTAATATTTCAAAGTCATTTACAATTTGTGTCGATCTACTCCATCCTTGGCCATACTGGCTTGTACTTGGTTTATCATTCCCTCCTTTGTTTTTTTCCTACATTACTAAGCACATTTCCGTATTTTTTAGCCAAATTTAGTTTTCCATCGCACAAAAAGGCAGCTCAAACATTTGACCCCCAAAGGAAAGGACTGAGAGTAAGAAAATTTCAATAATATGGTGACTGAATTCAACAAAAATATAGCTGAACAGCCGTGACAACATTTTTTCAACAGGCCCCCTTTTTTATTTTATTCAAAGTTGCCAAACGGCAAACTAATAACAACAAAAATGGTAATTACCAGATAAAATGTCACCAGAAAAAAGTGAAAATGAAACTCTGATAGTGTTGTATGCAAACATGTGGCCAAATTGGGGACTTTTTCTACAAATTTGAGCAACAGATTTTTTCCTCTTGCCAACTGGTTACCCAAACAGTTCCAGCTTGGAGCGGTGTCTTAATGTACAACCTTGCCCAAAACCCACCTATGCGAGGAAAATTAAGTGACATAACTGTTTTCCATTCGTCTTGTTTGGCATCATATTTCTCCACTGATGTGTGACATGCGTTCCCATTTCCTCCACCAATTGCATAAATACGGTCATCTACCACTGCCACGCCCAACCTGTTGCGTGGTACACTGAGGGGTGCCATAGGCTTCCACTCATCTTGCAGAGGATCATACCTGTCTACGGAAGCTGTGTCTATGTTCCCAGCTGGGGTGTTGTTGCGACCACCAATTATATACAGCATGTTATCTGTAAATGGAAGATTATCACAGCATGAAAAAAGAGATTTACGGAAAATTAAAGTTGCGTAAATCTGCGTAAAGTTCGTTAAGTAACTTTACGCCAGTATAATAATGCTTGTAAAGGCGCGTAAAGGTAGATTTACGTCATCAGATGTAAAGCTTTCGTAAAGGTAACTTAAAGCTGAAGAGGCAGATTTACATTCAATGTAAAGTTTGAGTGAAGTTAAACTTTACTAGACCGAAATTAGAGTTGTTGTAAAGCTGGCATAAATATGTCTAGACACATTTCACTTTTCTATTTTTCTATTGACACCAATATAAAGTGAGTGTTTTAGTTCTCAGTTGTTTCTGTTAACAATATTTCAACTGAGATTAGTGGAAAATTTTCAATTTTGATTACTGATGTCAGAACAAAATTTCAAGTTTTAATCCTTCAGTTATTTAATAGCTTTCAAGGGTTCAAAGTCGTCTTACTTCAATCGATATAAGAACAATGTTTTTAAATTTTTAACTTATTGCCTTTTCATTCATTTTATAAATTGATATTATTAGAACAAGATTATCATGTTTGGTGGCATTATTTCAGAAAAATGATTCTTCAACAAAGATTGAAAATGATATCTGAAATGTTATCTTTAAGAAATTATTGAATGTTAAATTACTCACAAGCAAAGGAACATGTATTTTTGATAAATATACAAGATTGTGAACACAGCAGAGTGATTGATTGACTGTCCCCATTCCGTACAAACAACTTTTTAATCTAGCTTGAAAAGTGGGAAATCGGTTGATCGACTTTGCTTTTATGTTTCCCTTAAACGATAAATAAAGCAGATTTTTTATTTTCTGCACTGGTGGGATTTGAATTTTCACAATCTGCTGTTTCACACAAGAATAAATTTAACTTTACGTTACGCGTAAATTTGGCACAAAGACGTCTATACTCTATTTACACATATACATAAAGCTGGCGTAAATCTGTACCTTACACCAGCTTTACGCTGGGCTTAAAGTCTTCTTAAAGAAGTCTCATTACTCTAGCTTTACGTCAAAGCGTAAAAGCTGTGTAAAGCGTGCCTTTACGTAACGTAAATGTGGCGCAAAGCTGTGTAAAGCAGAATTTTATAGCTTATAATTTGTCTTTTCATGCTGTGTATGCTAATGACTGAGTCGACATACAAGACTGAATTATTTAACTATTTACACCCCAACATCAGTATGCATATTCTCCACGCTGTTATCTATACATTTCCTCTAGTACTGATAAGGAGAATTTAACAATCAAGAGCTTCTTTAGTTGGTGATCATTTCCTTGATTCTCGTGAGCTTAATGTGTGATTCAGGGGGAGTTATTGTAGGGAGGACCTTGGTGTTCATCACTCTTAGGGGTAAAAGGGTCAGCTGGCAGAACTTAAGTCTATGTAGCTTCATGATGCAACCAAAGTTTACCTAACAATTAACTCTTCCACTCCCAGGACTGATCAAGACATTTTTTCCCCTTACATTATCAATAGAATATTAAGTTGGCAAGTGATGAGAATTGTAAAAAAATATCAACTAGGGGATTATCATTTGATCCAACACCCAGTTTTCACAACAAAGTTAAAAGGCTGTGTATAGAAGACAGTAAGGAGTTATTGGGAATGAAATAGTTAACTGGGACCTGTTTCATACTCTTGGGAGGAGACAGGCATTGCGTAAGCCAGGGTCTTATACAAATTCTTTACCGATCTGAAGTCCAGCAAAATACCACTGAGCTTCAATATACTGGCAATATACTTCATCCATGTATAACAAGTTTCTTGCATTCTGCTGGAATCAGGAATGCAGATGAAGCTGATTTATTGCCTAGCTGCAATCACTGCAGCTCAGTGGTAGAGAACTGAACCATAAGATCTTTCAGTCTGAAAATTGAATCCTTGGAAGACTCAAACTTTTCTCTTTGTCCTACATGACGAATACATAATATCTTCCTTTAATAATTGAGAATTTACAAGGAGCTTGTTACTTTCACATGGCATCACAAGCTTGTGGCTTAAAAAATCATCGTGTATAAATAGAGGTCATTTATCATGATCTATCTCCATTATACAATATTTACCATACCAACATAAGCTGCCCCAAGACCACCCTTGAATAGAGAATTGTCCATTTGAGAGTCTGAGGATCAAAACACTCCAAAACATCAAGAGATCTTCTCAAGTATCCCCCTGCAAAGTACATCACAGTCGGACCAGGTCGTCGTTTGTGAAATGTGTTAAGGGTAGAAATTCGCCTTGTTTCCTGAAAAATAATAATTACTTCTAATGACTGTTTGCAATATTGACATATATAAGAGGAGTAGTATGCTGACCTCAGAATATAGGACTTACCAGCTTATGACTTGTATACTTCAAAGATTTGGTCCTTTAAGGAAAATTACCCCAACCTTCACTGGGGTATTTAGGTGACCAACCTATACTATACCTGTACAGAGAGAGGTAATTGGCCTGTCGAGATACATACATCTAACACAGAAAAAATATAGAAATTTTGAAAGTTCCCAAGAGCTGTCATTAAAGGTCCAACTAAAATGCTAAATTAATTTCATCACATTACATCTCAAGAGTCATATTTGCAGTCACACTTTATCAGAAATTTTTTTCAGATCCAAATAATGTTTATCCGTCAACTAATGTCATGTCTGTAATTTCTAGGCAAAAGCACTTTTACTCGACAAAGTATATTCGTAGTGAAGGTTTTAGCGATTATCCAAATGGAAACTGTAATAATAATGGCAAAGATCTCTCACGACAGTCTGTTTAGCTTGCAAGCAAGCTGTCATGTTTGGGTTTTGCCTTATAGCCCTTTTTCCAGAGAGAGCTGCCTTAATGACACCATTGTTAGCAGTTTATGGAAAAAGTTATTAGAACTCCTGTATATTATGGTGTAATCCCTCCAAAAGGGTGTGATTTTTTAGCTGTTTTGGTCTGTAATCTGGTATAGATGCTTGTGGCATGGGTATTGGACAAGTCCATTATAATGTGAGAGATATCTAACTATAGTTATCACAACTCAGCCAAGAATAATACTAATAATAACAATAATAATAATGATAATAACAATAATAATAATAACAATAATAATAATAATAACAATAATAAAATATTTATATAGCGCTCAATCCACTATTTGTCCATGGCGCTCTACATTAAAAAAGATATTTAAAAAGCTAAAAGTTGTACAACATTATAAAAAAAAAGCATCACGTAAGTTACATCAATAAGTTAAAAATCATCTAAATATTAAAAGAGTTTAAAAGCTTGTTTAAAAAGATATGTTTTTAAATGTGGTTTTAAAATGTCTATCGAACTACTGGATCTTAGTTTAAGTGGGATCAAGTTCCATAGTCTCGGTGCCGCCACAGCAAACGCTCTCTCTCCATATGTTTTCATTCCAGCTTTCGGGGTCACCAGAAGGTGTTGAGAGGACGATCTTAATTTCCGTTCAGAGGTGTGGTACTTAAGTAATTCACTGATGTGGGAAGGCAGTGTTCCATTGAGAGCTTTGTAGACCGGTAGGAGAATTATAAAAACTATACGGTAACGGACAGGTAGCCAGTAAGGCTGTTTGAGGAAAGGGGTTATATGATCAAATTTCCTAGTACGTGTAACAACTCGCGCTGCTGTGTTTTGCATAGATTGCAATCGTGAAATTAGATGTTGTGGAAGACCATATAGCAAGGAATTGCAGCTATCCAATTTCGCAGTAACAAAGGCATGAACAACGATTTTGGCACTCTCCTCGTCGATGTACTTTCTGATTTTGGTGATATTTCTTATGTGATAATGAGAAGACTTTCAACATTGATTTTATGTGTTCCTCAAAGTTAAAACACTTATCATTGATGACGCCAAGATTACGAGCTGAGGATGATGGTACAACTGTCACATTGCCAATTTGAAGAGAGTCTAAAGGAGGCCTGAGACGATACCTTAAGCTGATTAGAACAACTTCAGTCGTGTCTTGATTTAGTTTGAGCTTGTTGATGACCAGCCAGTTATCTGTATCACGGACACATTTCGAGTCGTAATTTCAGCAAGAGGAGAGGTATATATTAGGTATAAAAGAGGGCCAAGGACTGATCCCTGTGGGACGCCACGTTCCAAGAAACGTTAAGAGGATCTGCATTTATTAACGTTAAACTGTTTTCGTGATGTTAAATAAGATCTTAGCCAGGCGAGTACTGTTCCCTTGATCCTAAAGCGACTAGATAACCTTGATAATAAGATGGAATGATCTACAGTATCAAAGGCAGCAGATAGGTCGAGTAAAAGTAGAATGACGGTTTTATTGTCATCAATAGCAGTGAGAATATCATTGTGAACTCTAACGAGAGCCGTTTCAGTACTGTGAAACGCTGTGATGGTGCCTCAGTATATGGTCGTTTAATTGCAAAGCAACAGCCTTCTCTATTAGCTTGGACACAAATGTTAGATTTGAGATTGGGCGGAAAATTTTGTAATTGCTCAAAATCAGCATCTTGTTTCTTGAGAAGCGGTTTTAATACAGCAACTTTCAAAGCATATGGCATCACACCATTCTTGAGGGACATGTTTATAATCGAGGTTAGTGTAGTGTAGGTAGGATGATGGGAAAGCATGTTTTTAGAACAGATGCTGGAAGTGGATCAAAGCCACATGATTATGTTAATGTCTTCACAGCAAATTTCTTTACCATATCCAAAGTAACTTGTTGAAAGTTGTGAATCTGCACATCGCACAGAGGTCTGTCAGTGGTATGAGATGAACTGAGGTCATTCCCAGGAGCTCTCTCGGTAAATGCATTGTGTATCTTGTCAATTTTAATGAAGAAAAAAATTGTTGAATGCATCCGCAAGGCTGGTGGAATCAGGAAAACAGAAAGGATATTGTTTTACTTTCTGTTTCTGAAGTAATTTGTTGTCAGTTTTAAATAAAATCCTCTGATCGCCTAAGAAATCACTGATAACGGTAGTGTGTGAACCCAGAGAAGTCATTCCTGGAGGTTAAGTAAATAGGGAGATCATACTTTAAAATAATCACTGAAAAGGCTTCAATCAATGTTCCTTTAAACTCAGCTCTCATGCCCTGTTCAGAACACTGGATGATTGAGTTAAGGTAAGTATTTGAAACAAAAGGCACCCGTACTATATGTTTCAGTAGATCCTTCAGTTCCTGTGTTCTGTTCTTCAGATCATGAGTTACCCATCGTAACAAGGCTGCAAGAATCTAAAAATCTAAGAAATTTGATATGAGTCATATTTGAAGTCAATTGATACTTAATTTATTTGCCTCACTGAAATTTCCTTAGAGTGACTAACATCTAATTTCTCCTTACAATATCACCCCTCAGTCACATGGATGAGGGGAAATGATTATCATAAAAAGAAGATCTACATCTTTGAACGAATTCTCTTTGTCAGCACCTTAGGAAATGTATGGAGAACAGTATGGAGAATATACATACTGATATTGGGGTCTAAAAAGGTCAATGCAGAGAGTCAACGGATGAGATAATCATTGACTCAAACCTCATCTCATCTTCCGACTTCACAAAAAGTTCATCTCGACTTATTGAGTCGACCAAGCGGTCTTCGGGCAAGGTTTGAAATTCTTTACTTTGAGACTTGTAAAAAGTGGTGAAAGATAAACTTTTCTGCTGCTTGACTTAAATCCAAACAGCCATAAATCTCTGAAAAGTCCCTTTATACCGATACAGTTCGATGGAGCAAGTTGCCATTGTATAAAGTCACAATTAACAAGTTTTTTTTTAACGGGACAGATTTACTGGTAGCATGAACATTTCCTTCAGTGATTCGAATCTGCGCTGTGTAAGCGAACTCGATCAAAAGTTCCATACTCTTCGGATACATCGATTTTAGTGTTATGCTGTTTTGGCGACTCTCCAATGCGTCGCTCGTAAACATGGCGTAAAAATATGGATTTAAAGGAACATGATATATTAGTGAAGGAAATACTGTTTCCTTTCGTCTGATCACCTATTTTGATTTTCGTTTATTTTCTTAAATTCGTTACATATCTGCTCCAAGGTTAATTGGCCCACATGCCCATTCAAGCCTATCCATACTAAACTGACAGGCGCTTAATTTAGACCAATGACTGATAGGTAGTAAGTTTCGAAAGAAACTGCGATGCTGCGTCGCTGGGGACTATATCAAGATAATTTTGGTTTTATCAGCTGAGTTGATAATGTAAATTGCCCACCGTAAAGAGTTTCAAAGTTGACGTTCCGAGCATTCGCCTTCGTCAGATAATTTATCGCGAATCTAGAGTTCGTAGTCAGTTAATCAGAGCAAGTAAAAGTCGACCAGAGTCGAGCAGTCAGTCAGAGTCACAGTGGCCTAAGAGAAAAGAAGAAAGGGAAGTAAATTTGCCATAAAGCGTATGAAAGAAAACATATCGAGGAGACCGAAAAGGACAGGCCAAGAGTCCTTGGTGCCTTTCGTTACGAGTATGGTACTTGGTGGAGGTCCGACTGTCCTCTTCAAGACTGATATTCTTCTTCTAACGATCAAGCTTCAAGAATGACACGCTCCACGTGCTTTCCAAGCTTCAAGAGCCGGAAAAGGTTCAGGTAGAATGGAACAATGCCTAGTCCGCTAAAAAATATTTTGACTCGATCGTCGGGTTTAAATCAGTATTTTTTTTCACATATTTCCGCATTCTCCTCTCAATATCCACTCATAAATGTTCTCGTTTGTTTGGCCGCTTATAGATAGAAGATTAGAGCAAAACGACAGCCACCGTGAGCCGGGTTGTCAGTTAATGAAGACTATGAATTACCGCTCAACCAAAACAGCAACGGCATAAATCCCCCTTCATTCTCTCTTGTCAACAAAACATTAGTTGCTTTGGTAGAAATAACCCTGGCCACTTTTAAATGTAGCCATTATCCAGATCTGGATAATAACAGGGCTGTGTGAAGACACCAATTCCTTTATAATTTACCCTCTGACGCACATACAAGATCGAATATTGAACTGGCGAGCCAAACGAAAGCGTTTAGACCTCCGAACAGAGACGAATAAATGACTTTGAAGTTTCTAAAGCAGACAAGCTAAGAAACTGTGGTGCTTTGTCGGTAGGTTTTTTTTCCAGATAATTTTGTGTTATCACCTGAGGGAGTTGGTGAAGTAAATTGGCTGTTAAAGCGAAGCTAAGGGCTAACGCTGAAAAAGTCAGCTTTAGAATCTCTTTTCAGTGGCCTGGTTACATTATCAACTCAGTTGATAAAACCAAATCATCAGAGACGGATAGAAGTGAGATCTCTATAACGTTCTGCACTGTATTAATTGAACTAAACTTTAACGGGAAGAAAAATGATGATCCGTCCTGTTTTCTAGTATTTATGGCTAATTTTAAAATATTTCGGGACCATAACGCGAGAACGAGTTCAAAATAAACATCACGCTCGGAGAGAAGCCTATCGCTTTACTTCATAAAGCATGGGTACGTTATGTAAATTCCTGGTCTGTGTGATCCAAAGATGTTAAGGAAAATTGGACGAAATCCTGGAGAGCTGAAGAGCAACTTTCTCAAAGCGGACCAACATTTTGATACAGCTACTATTTTGTTTCGAGAATGCTGAATCGTGATATTCTTCCGTGACCTTTCATACGCTCACGAAGGATCGATGTCAAATGAGTAATTGTCCCACAATCTGCATTAGTAGCTAAAAGTGTCTAAAATGGGCGTCCGTAAATGTTAATCAAAATGGGTCATCAGACAAAAAGAAACAGTATTTCCTTTATTCATATGTCATGTATGAAAGATGTAGATTTGTTTTAATCCTGAGTTGTAAATCCCCACTTCACCCTACATATTAAGAGGGAAAGATGGCGCGACACTCTCCATTTATGAATACGTGATGTTATATATTGTTTGTGTGACTACCAACTTTCAAGGAACATTGAATTGAATACTGCAGCGCTAGTACTCTCTAACTTAAGTGTAAAAAGTTGATGAGCACGTAACGTTATGACCGTCTGTGTGACCATCAACTTTCGAGGAACGTTGAATTGAATCCTGCAGCGTTGGTACTCTCTAAATCAGGTTTAAAAAAATGATGAGCACTTAACGTTATGACCGTTTGTATGACCATCAACTTTCAAGGAACGTTGAATTGAATCCTGCAACTCTCAAGAGTAACTTCGTCAGGCAGGAAAACTTTTCGAAACTGTTATCAGTATTTCTTTCAAGATTGCTGAAACGCCATGCATTTAAACGGTAGAAGCTCGCCTGAAAGGAAATCAGAAGCTCTGGCGTTTGACTTGCTGTGTCCCTACACCGTTTGTGAAAATGGTCAGTTTTGAAATATTTAGGAGCGTTTATAGCACGAACCGTCGTCTGAGTACGGTAATTTTTGTTCTCATACTAGATGTATTGGTGTTCATATCAAATTAACCTTTTATAAGAATGATTATAATACCCCTGGGAAATGTTGAGTACGGGAACACAAAATATGAAAAGTTTTTAAATTTTAAACGACTGAGGGTTTTTTCTTTTGATGATTCAGGTTGAAAGTTACTCCCTTGACATTCTTGAAAAGAGAACAAGGTTTTACGAGACTGCAGACGTGGATGCCGAAAGTGAATCAAAGTTGCTTTTTCTTAAATTGCTTAGGGATTGAAATCGCTGAAATATCGGGCACCAACAAAAAAACATACTGCTATGAAGGCAGCATTTCATAAACTTTCAACGAAATTCGCTTAAAATTAATTACTGACTTGCTGTTTTTTCACAGACACACAAGTTGTCAACATTGTTTTCGTTTCTTGCCCTGTTGGTCGCATCTGTCCAGTCATCCTCTTTGACATCAGAGAAGAAGGTAAGTGATCATTTGTTATTATATCCTAGCAGTTAAAATACATCATCGGACCGAAAGATGAGGAGAATAAAGAAAGAGAACATTAACTTGGTCTTGATTTAGCTTCAAATTCTCTCAAAGAGTCAACTGAAAAATGTATGGTTACCAGTCGCCAGAAATCCCGGATGTTTAGGGGTTAAAAATTTATTGCGTTACCCTTAGCCTGTTTCTTAAATTGTTCCTTTTAAATAAAGATCGATCGTTGCAAGATCAGTTTCTATTATTCAATAGTTAAGTAAATGTTACGTTAACAAAGACCACAATTGCTAAGTCAGTGCCGTTCAACTTCCTTTTTAATCTTTTATTTTGGTTTTTGACCAACGATAGCCAGACGGAATCCATGTAATTACATGTTAGTCGAAACACATCCTCCTTTCATTAAAAAAAAATCCTATTCGTTCTTAGAGCTCTGTCACCAAATATTCATTGGAGTTGTCGGAAGGCAGAAGAACATTTGAAGAAGAGATTTCAATCGACATTACAAAAGGGACAGAGACTTTCCATGTACCAAAGACATCGCTAAATGAATCAGCAGGAGATACAATCTACGATTTCAAAAAGGTAATATTTATCTGTATTCGTTGAATAAAATTCTTTGAATTGGTAAGGGCGGTGAAGTATTGAACTCATTCTTTAAAAAAAAAAAGGTCCCGTCTCCTGCATCTTCCCTGTACTGGATAGGAGGGGACGTTAAAGAACCTACGCACCTCTCTCATAGAGTTAAGAACGTACCTTCCGGTGTTATAGCCTGACCTTGTGTCCACAAATTCCTAAATTAGGGGTACTTGCAAAATTTCATTTAAAGAGAACATTGTAAACTGTATTTGGCCAAAGTCCCAGGGGAGGGGCTGTAAAGCGCATCAGAACATATTCATTTGGAAAATGCGCCATATAAATACAACTTTATGATTATCACTTATTCTAATAACTCCAGTTTATCTCAGTACAAACTTCAAGGCTGTCAAGTGTTTCATTTCATTGTATCTGTGTCCACTTTACTATTGCTTTTCCCGAAAGTACTGAATAAAGCTGAATTTTATTTTTCATGCAGCAAATGACAATGATTCACCTAACAGCAGAAAAGGCTTGCTATGTGGCGAGATCAGTTGATGAAACTCCCACACCCGCTGTTTTAAAGGAAGCTTTAGAGACGGTGAGTGAGATTGAATTATTTCCACACCTTGGGTCTTTTACCGTCAGCCTCGCAATGTTTTGGCGCGTCTGATTCTTAATTCTCAGGACTTCTTTTCATTATATAATCAGCAAACTCCCAGAACAGGCGAGACCTTACTAACAACTTCAACTGAAATACAAATGAAGGTTGTGGGACTGCTTGACGATGGTTCAGTGCTGAGTAATGAAATGGAGGATCTGTGTGCAAATCAGCCAATTTATGTGGTGATCGTAAGAAGAGCTAGGAACTCAAATGAGAAGGAAGCTGGTGTGGATTCTGATGAGGATGTCAATGAACTCGTTGACAAGGAAACAAGGAAGCCAGGGGTTTCCCTGAAGTAACGGACCTATCCGACATTCCTAACGCACGTAAGTCGTATTGAATAGGATGTGCTTTCTGTTAGAGTAAGGTGACGAGGAGAGGTTAAGGGTGGGATGTGTTTAGGACAACTATTTTTTTTTTCTTCGACAAAATAACGCAAATCAAGAGAGAAATGCTTAAAAGGAACAATTAAATCCTAAATATTAGTCCTTGTTTACATCAAATATAAAAAAGGACCTTATGACATGACTGGCTCTGCGTGCTGGTAAGGTGAATCGAATTATGTGTGCTGATTGACGCTCAAGCAAGCGAAACGGCCATTTTTCCCGCTTAGAATTGGTCGCCTTGCTCCCTCAATAAAAAGACTTGAAGACTAAAGCCAACTTTGTCTAACTACAATTGTGGAAAATGCGAGCATTTGTGCGGTGTTTTATCTTAAGGCGCATATGTGCGCCGATCTTCTGAAATAATTCATTCGCCTCTCGATTAGAGGCGAATCAGTTATCCACGAGTCCGAAGCTGGGCTATGGCGTTCAAACTTTTAAATTACGTGTCGCCGTCAAATCCACCGATGCTGACTGCGACGTTTCGACTGCTACACTGCTGGTCTTCGTCAGGCGAAGAGATCGACAATTTTCGTGTGGCCATTTATAGCAAGGGGTTACTAAGATTTCCACGAAAAAAAGCATGCAATGGTCTTTTGTATTCTAAAATGAGAGTCGGATGTCAAATGTCAAATTGAGAACTTTCCAAAAAACCTGCATCTATGCAGGCGAACACTTGAGAGATATTTATTATTAGATTAAGTCAAAGCTGTGTTCTATTACATAAAAATTTGTATCGTTGTTCTTCAAGTAGTGTTGTGAAACTTAAAATTAGTTGAAATATTGTCAAAATCCACAAAGGCAGCGAAAATTAAATTACTATATAGAATAAACTGCAGTGTTTGAAAAGGATTACCAGCCCTGGAAGCAAAAATTCCGTATCTACCTGCACCCATGTATTATTCTCTATTCGAAATTGAGTATTTGTTCTGAGTATACAGTGGCTACTGTTTTTGTTGTTGTTGTTGTTTCTATTTTGTTTTGTTTTTTTTTAATGTGTCTTTTGTCTTTGTGTTTTAATGTGTTTTTAAAATTTATAAGGTGTTAGAGTGGGACCCAGAACGGCATTTAGACTAGAAATTCAAAAGCTATCCTGCATAGCCAATGTAGATACACTTGAATGCTGCACCTTGCAGCATTCGAGAACTCTTCCAAGATATTTCTGAGATGCATCTTTATAACATTCGATCTTCTGCTTCTGACAACTTTCATAAACAAAACTCTAGACTATCAATTCGACTACATTCTTTCTCTAGAATTGGAACAAAAGTTTGGACTGAGGTGCCATTAAAATTTAGAAAAGACAATAAAAAGACAACTATTTGACATTCTCATTTTAGAAGACTCTTTTATTGACATTCAACAAATCATTTAAAAGGTTAAGGTTATTCTAGCGCGTTTTTTTTTATAGCAGCCAACATGTTATATCCTTAACTAACCCCTAGGCAAACTTGTAATTTTTAATCTCTATATATCTCTATATAATGTTGAAAATTTATTTATTCTGTAACAATGAATTTGTCTTATAAACAATACTATTAGATTATTGGTAATTTTTGAACGCTTATGTAATAGGTTTACGTCTAACATGTGACTCACCTAGAATAGCACTCAAGCTAACTGTGGGCGCATGAAAACCTGCAAATACAAATCCAAGTGATAAAATGTATGTTTGTATGTTGGATGTGGCTGTACAAAGAGCTAATTCCATGGTTAGTTTTTATGATTCCTTTCAAAAATACAAACTCAGGCATTGACTGAAGAATGCTCAGCGGGCCGTGAATAATTTTATCGATTACAGCAAATGTTTGTTGCAACCAATCATAACTATATCTTTCGTAAACGTAAAGTTGACTTTTAAGTTACTTCCCAATACCATGAGCGTCTTTCACGGTGTTAAAAATGATTTAAGTGGCGATCTCTGTAAGAGCGGTCCAGGGCATTTCGCATTGGAAAAAAGTTATCCCTCAAACTCTGCCCAATAAACTATCTTTGGTGGTAAAAAATTATTTGTGTCATTAAAAATTCCGAAAGTAAGAATAAGTATTTTGAAAGCTTTAAATATTTGGTTCAAAAACTACTAAGCTCTAACCTCTTCTATGTCCTGCCGTTTAACGTTTACGTTTCCTTTTCGTCCTCGGGACCGTTACGAATATCACGGAATGAATAACAGGTTTTATGTAAATTTTTGATCGGTAAATAAGATGAAACAGATAAATTGCCATAAATGTCATAAATGAAAGTATATCTCATAGATAAAATGAGAATCAAATAAATTTTGTCGGTGGTACATAAAAATTCAAAATTATGGATCGATCGACTTATTTCCTACCGCGATTTCTAGATATCGTAGAGTAATGATCTAAAATAGTCTAGAAAGTTTTATAAGTGTTCCTTTATTTACTTCGTCTTGCTGAGTCATGAGCTACGCCAAGCAAGCCAAGCCGAAACTGATCTTTAAACAGAATATGATAAAGTGAATCTCCCTAGCTGTTAAGCATATCTCTATAAGCAGAGCTCGTATTTAGTTGCTGTTGTTATCTTTAGCCTTTTCCAGGCGTTCATTTATTAAAACGGAGCGAAATGGTGCATGGCATGATAACAGCGGCGGAGTGTTAAAAAAAAAAAAAAAAAAAAAAAAAAAAAAAACGGGAGAAGTTTGGGTCGGGTCAGGTGAACACCGTTTTTACCTGAGTCGACCCAAGCCGCACTCTTTTTTTCGCTCAGCCTTGACTATCGCGCCGTTTGCTGTGCACTTCATTTTACTAGCTGAAAGCCTCGAATAGGCTGTGTTATCACTCAATACGCTGTCAATAAAAACTGTGATGTAGGCTAAGAGTGACTACTACAGATATTTTCTTCGAGTCAGTGGTGGAGCAACTCATTACGAAAGAGGAATGAAGATTTAGACAAAGTGAATCCAACTTTCATTCTTACTACGGTAATGTTTTGCAAAGGTTTCTGTAGCTTTATGCGTTGTGCCTATGAAATGATTGAATATTTTTGTTCGGTTGTAAAACCGTATTGTAGAAAGATAGTTTTGTTTTTCAAAAAAAACAAAACGTCACCTTAACCTTAAAACCTTTGCTAAAATAACATGGTATTGGGGTCCATAGACTCATCCAAGTGAAGTCTTTTTGTTCCTTCCGGATATATATGATGTATATACTGCAAATATTCTTCGTTTTTACCATGGATAATCTGCAAAAGAGTGGAAACAACAAAAGGATGGCACCTTTTGCTTTTTGGATACTGCTGGTATCGCTGGTTAATGCTACATTTTAAGCTACACCGATTAGATATCTATGTTACCTATTGGATGTGTGTGGTTCACGAACACTGGAGTATTTGCCGATACTCATCCACGCAACCGAAGTAACAGGCTATGTGTTATGTTCAGTGTCTTTGTCGACGGTGATGCACATGAGCGTGGACCGACTTCCCGTCATGTTGCTGGGACTAAGATACAAAGCGATTGCAACTTTGAGGTGGATTATACCATTTTAGCTATCGTCTGGATTTTACGTATAGTCTCTGGTTTATGTTTGGATGCAAATTACCGTTGAACCTTTTAGTGCAGTTTCATACTGATTCCATCCCGCTTGGTAATCTCAATCGCCTCGTACTCAGATATACGATTAAGTGTAAACGGATTGTCACAGGAGCCACAGGCTCAATTTGTAAATATGTAGACTGTTTTTTTTTTTGCTTTTTTGTTTTTTTTTTTTTTCACCTGTTTAAATATTTTGAGATCAATTCTTAAAAAGAAAGTCGATTATCACTATTTTCACATCTATCGCGTAAGATCAACCGCTTGCCAGAGAGCAAGTTTCAAATTACGGCAGAAGAAATGTTTGAAAAAGAAAAAAAAACTCCAACATGCTTGATAAGACTAGCTGTTTTTCAGTATGTTACCAGATTCTCTTAAGACCGCTTATCGAGTGGAAAATTGTAGTTCTCAGGGGGTTATCTACCGATTTCTTTGAGCAAGTAATTTTAAATCCACTTTTATGACCAAATTCAAATAAACAAGAAGGCTCATGTTCTAAATAACTCCAGCAAATTTTAAAATGCTCCTTTATTTACTTTAACTTGGCGAGTCATGAACTAAGCCAGGCGAGCCAACTTAAAACTGACCTTTAAATAGAATATGATGAAATGATGTAGAATGGTCCAGGCTGTTTAGCATATCTCTATAAGCAGAGCTCATATTTAGTTGCTGTTGTTATTACTAGCCCTTTCCAGGCGTTCATCTAGTAAAACGAAACGAAATGTTACACGTCACGATAGTAGCGGTGGAGTGATGAAACGGGAGAGTTTTGGGTCGGGTCGGGGTAAGTCGGGTGAACGCCATTCTTTGCCTGACTCGACCCAAGCCTCACTCTTTTTCCGGTTCGCCCAGACTATCGCGCCTTTCACTGTGCACTTCGTTTTAGTAGCTGAACTGCTCGAACAGGCTGTCTTATTACTCGATAAGCTGTCAAAGAAAAAGCTGCGATGCAGAGTACAAGAAACTACAACATATATTTTTTTCGAGTCAGTAGTGGAGCCACTTATAACGAAAGAGGAATCGAGAGACAAAATGAATGCTATCACCTGTGGTATACATAACAAATTAATTTAATTTATCTTACTGAATGGTTTAATAAGCAAACAATGTAACAAAAAAAAAAGGTTTCTGTAACTTTATGCTTTGCGCCTATGAAATGATTGAATATTTTTATTCGGCAGCAAAACCGTGTAGTAGAAAAAAACGCTAACACATGTATAGTTTTTCAAAAAACTTACTCAAAACCTTTGCTAAAATAACAGGGTATTGGTGACCATAGATTCATACAAAGGAAGTCTTCCAACTGCTTCCTGACCAAGTAACATCTGTAAGATTTGTTTTTCAGTTTGCCGCACGTATGTGATCATAATTCTGACAAGTTCCGGTATCACAGCATTGGCATAAGCACTTCATCGTCTGTCAATAGCTATTAGTGAAGGTTTTCCTCAGTCAAACACTGACGTTTTCATTTTTTTTGCTTTTGTTTTTGTTTTTGTTTTTTTTTGATACAATGGTCACAGAGAGTATAAATTTGTCCTTACTATACGATGCCATGTCCAAAATGCCGTTTACCAATTACAGGTAACTAAGACAAACAGTGATGTTCAGGAGCAAACTTCCGCCTTAAAACCAGTGGTAATTTGCACACACATTGTGTCCCGTGGGGGGGAGGGGGGGAATTAATTATTTTTTTGACCAACATTTCCACCCTTTAAAAGATGCGACATGTAGAGAAAAAAAAATTAAATCTTTTTTGAATAACTTTGCATCTCTAACCAACATTAATTTTGAAACTGGACTTTTTCTCTACGTTTTTCTAAGCTGTTGACAATTCGTATCATCCCAAGGTCACGTGAATTAATAATTCACGCTATTATCCGGGTAAGGAAACGAGTCCGATCCAAACAACACGTCGGCCTATGCGTTGATCAAGGCGTTGGTCGACCATCGACGAACTGTCAGTCGACTTCCGATATCCTATCACTGAAGATTTATTTGAGTAAATAATTTTTTTTTTTATGTTTTCTTGGAAAATTAACCTATCACATATGCAGTTTTACTTTCCCCTTATTACTAATTCAAATTCGCGCAGAAAAACTGGCCTTTCTTGCTCTTTCGTGTCACAAACCTCACGGCTTTGCCGGCATTATACATAGTCAGACGCTTGTGATGAACTTTTACTCTCTGTAATTGTTATCCAAAAGCAAAAGGTTTAAAAAGATTTAACCGACTTCGACTGTGCAGGGTGCTGTTAGGACGAATTACTCCTCGTTGTATCTAAGGATAACTTCCAAAAGAGTGGAAACGACAGCAGGATGATGGCGATAACAAATCTAATGGAAAGTGGAACACATACGCAAACATTTGACGAATCGCTATGTTCCCCACTCTGGTTAGGTGAGTTAAAACAACAGTCCATTTCATTCTCAGCAGTCAACATTCTCCTCTCCATCACAGCAACTCTTGGGAATTCTCTTATCCTTGTTGCCCTTCACAAAGAATCTTCCCTCCATCCACCATCCAAACTCTTGTATCGTTGTCTGGCAACAACGGATCTGTTGGTTGGTCTTGTTAACCAGCCTCTCTATGCTGCCTACTGGATGTCCGTGGTTTACGAACACTGGAATTTTTGTCGATACGTAAAGGACGCAATCGTCATATCAAGCTATGTATTATGCAGAGTGTCTTTGATGACGACGACGGCCATAAGCGTGGACCGACTTCTCGCCATGTTGTTGGCACTGAGATATAAAGAGATTGTAACTTTGAGGCACACACATATCATTTTAGCTATCGTTTGGGTTGTATTTCTAGTCTCTTATCTCAATTACCGTATAGGTCTTTGGTACCGCATCATAATTATACCATCTGCT
The DNA here is from genome assembly GCF_964200805.1 of Pocillopora damicornis. Lineage (NCBI taxonomy): Eukaryota > Metazoa > Cnidaria > Anthozoa > Scleractinia > Pocilloporidae > Pocillopora > Pocillopora damicornis. Next base: position 16,807,561 of record NC_142680.1, on the reverse strand, counting down.
CTGGTAATCTCAGTCGCCTCGTACACGAAGATTTTCCGCGCTCTCCGTCATCATCAGGCTCAAATACAAGATCATGTTCAACAACAGCCGAACCAACCAAATGCACTGAACATGGCGCGATACGGAAAAGCAGTGCACAATGCGATTTGGGTGCAGTTAGCTTAAGTTGTCTGTTATGTTCCACAATTTACAGTGAAAATTGTGATCTTTCTTAGTACAAAGAGATTTTCGAATTTCTTCTTAATTTACGGAATGGCAACTGTCTTAATATTTTTTAATTCTACTTTAAACCCGTTCCTTTACTGCTGGAAGATAAGTGAAGTGAGACGAGCAGTAACGCAGACGATCAGACATACAATCTGCTTTGCAGAGGGGTAGATCTATTTTAACGTTGGCATGTACTGTTTCTTCTATGACTTATATGGAAATTATGATATCTTTGATTTTAACCCGATTATCAAATTTCATCATAATAAGGGGCATGGCAAATGTTTTAGTAGCTTTCTTTAACTCGACTTTAAACGCGTTTCTTTGCTGTTAATTTAAAAGCATTCCTATTACCAATTTCCAGGCCATGTATACAAAGCTGGTATTATGAGAAAACATTTTATCATTTCGTGACAATCGAGTACGAAAGCTGCTGACACACGCTCTTGAGTACCTACCACTACTCCTAATTTAAAAAGGTTTGTATGACAGCTCACCACTTCAAGTATTATTTCCGCGCTTAAATTTCATCCGATGGTCAAAAAAAGATTTATGTCATTAAAATTCTGAAAAAAAAGGAATAAGTATAATGGAAGGAATAAGACTTTGGTTTAAAAATTACTACGCTCTAAAATCTTTTACGTGGTTTCGTTAACATTTCCCTTTCATTCTTGGGACTGTTACTTATATTACATGTTGAATAAAAGGTTGTATGCAAATTTTTGATGAGTAAATAATATGAAAAAGTTAACGTTGCCATAAATGTCATAAATGAAGGTATATTTCATAGATGAAATGAGAATCATATAAATTATGTCAGTCATGTTTAAAGTTCAAAATTATTTACCAGGATCCGCTGATTTCCAACTGTGATTTCTAGATATACTAGAATTTTGTTCTAAAATACTCCAAAAAATTTTGAAAATGCTCGTTTATTTACTTTGTCTTGCAGAGTCATGAGCTAAGCCAGGCAAGCTAAGCTAAAACTAATCTTTAAACAGAATACGATGAAACGATGCATGATGTAGAATGTCACAGGCTATTAAGCATATCTCTATAAGCAGAGCCCATAGCTGCTGTTTTTGTCACAAGCCTTTTAATTTAAAGGCTTCCATTTAGCAAACAGAGCGAAAATGGTGCATGGCGCGATATTAGCGGTGGAGAGAAAAAACAAGGGAGGCTTGGGTCGGGTCGGGTCGGGTCGTGTCCAGGTCGGTTCAGGTCGAGCCGGGTAAACGTTGTTCTTTACCCGACTGGACCCTAGCCTCACTTTTTATTCGCTCCGCCGTGACTATCGCGCCGCTTAATGGGCTCTTCGTTTTGCCGGCTGAAGGCTTCGAGCAGGCTATGTTGTCACACATAAACTGTCACAAAAAAAGCTGTGATGCAGAATACTACTGAATGCTACAGATATTTTCTTCGAGTCAGTAGGAGAACCACCTACTACGAAAGAGTGACAACTTTAATCGTTATTATGGTAGTTTTTCGAAAAAAACCCATACAAAACCCGGGCTAAATAACATGGTATTGGTGAAAAGAGACTCTTCCAAAGGAAGTCTACGAAATGCTCCCTGACCGAGTAGAATCTGCACTGCAACCTTTGCCGCACGTATGTGATCATAATTCTGACAAGTTCCGATATCACAGCATTGGCTAAGCACTTCGTCATTTGTCCATAGCTTTTAGTAAAGGTTTTCCTTAGTCAAACATTGATTTTTTCACCATTTCTTTTGAAACAATGGTCACAAGGAGTGTAAATTTGCCCCTGTTATACGATGCTATATCCAAAATGTCGCTTACCAATTCGATTAACACGTAACTGAGACAAACAGCATTGTTCAGAAGCAAACTTTCGCCTCAGAACCAGAGACAATTGGCACACAAAATGTCTCCGGTGAGAAGAATATTTGAATTCCTTGTTTGTAATTAAGGATAACTAGTACAGGTGTGCATTGTTAATGGTGTTTACAAAAAAACTATTCACCGCTACATCTATTTTCAAACATTTTAGGACGCAAAGGCAGAGTTTAAGGCAGTTTGATCGGTAGAGAGATTTTCATGATCTCAAAGTTCCATTCAGGTGCGACACCAAGAGAACAAAGAACAAAAATATAAATATTTTAGGAGTAACTATGCATTTGTAACCTTACATTAATTTTAGATAGTTTCATGCAATCTAGCTTTCTATTTTTCCCATACCGATTATCCTTTTCAAAAATTGGCATTATAGATGAGGAAAATAGAATAACTAAGATGGTAAATATATTCAGCTTTGAAACTCTTTACGATGGCCAAATTACCTTGTTTCAGGTTAGGTGATTTCAAATTGCAATTCATCATCAATAAATTGCAAAAGAATTTAGTACAAAACAAAAAAAAATAATAAAATAAAAAAAGAAACTCATTCACTTGCCGTTTACCGGCCAGGGCCACACTTATTTCATGCCGCTAGCGTACAGAACCAGAAACAGATGGGTGTTGTCTTCACTTTAAATTGACAGGATTTGCATATTCCGTTGAATTCGGCTCGTCTAAGGAGACATCAAATGCATCCTCAGCAAAAATCGCTTTCTTGTTCACATAGATATAGCGAAAACCAGCACAAGATAGTTCATCAAGAACACTTCGTCTCCCGTCATTTTTGTAATTTGAATCGTCTGAGTCAGCGGGTTAAATTCTGGGTCAAATTTCCCAGTAAAAACAGATGTCACGTTTAACTAGCAAATGTTGATCTATAAGCAAACACCTAGAAAGAAAATGTCTAACTAAAAACTAAACTAAACTAAAAATGAAGCGATTTAGTATAGAAATCTGCGACACTACCATGAGTAAGCCTTGAAAAACAGACTGTCAAATTCGTATTGATAAGGTTGCAAAATCGGGAAACAAGGAAAGGAAAGCCTTATTTCATTCATTATTAGCTGGAAAAATGTTTGTTTAGTTAAGAAATTTGATTCCGTATCATTTATAGCAAATGTAGACTGTCACACAACTTAATTAGATTTTTTATTTCCACACGGATTAGCAAGCACGAGGCAAATCATTTTGTAACCAGAAGTCTCCTCTATGAGACTGCAGAGCAAATGAAAAATGGGTAACTCACTTAGCTTTATCTTATAAAGTCTTAAAAATGGGGAAATAAAAGTTGACTTGTATCCCCTTAGTTACCCCTTTTTAATTCATCCACTTCTTAAGTTATAAAATTATTCTCTGTTATTTCTTGCGAGTTGATTCTTTAGATGTGTGTTTACGTTGGCTGGCCCGCCTTGAATAACTGCGCTGACCGCGTTGTACGCAGGACTCTGTACCTCACTAAGAATTGAAAGAGTTAATAATCAGTCAATTATTTTTAACTGTAATTAACAGACAACTTTAAGCTCTTTAGCATTCGATTGTGATTTTCATTATCAAAGGTAATCGCACAGAAAACAGCAACAAAATGAATCCAATCACTTCCATATACATGACAGCGTGCTTGAAACAAGAACAAGAAATTAAGGGTAATTTAGTTTTATAATCTGAGTTGATAACGTAAATTGGCCACTGTAAAGAGTTTAAAAGATAAGGTTTCGAGCGTAAGCCCTTCGCCAGCATGCGTGTTGATCGCCTTGCAAGTTGTGAGAACATCGTCCCCAGGTTCCAGCCCTCGTCAGTTGTTCCTCCCTTCCCCACCCCCGGATCGTTCTCTAAATCCCCTTGAAGAAACTCTTCTACAGCCAGTGCTGAATAGTTTAATTTCAGTTTTTACTCAGAATAATGAGGGCTAGAAAATAAATTAACAAGAGCTCCGCTTTTAGGCTTGGCTAAATCTATATATTATGATGGTTGAGATCTCGGCGTTTGATTTTCATAGGTTTATTCCTAATCAGTTTAAAACATGGCAGCTTAAAAAGGAAAAAAATTCTATTTTTAAATTTATTTCGACAATTTCTTCTTCATCGATGGCCTTCATCCTCATTACCACAGTGAACCTGAATTTTCATCACAATTCAACATCAATTCAAATTTCATTGATATCCTTCCGCTCGAGAAACTGCTTAAGTAATGTTATCTTTACTTCTAACTACGAATAATATTTCAGGAAAACAATCAATTGTAATTCTCAAAGGGGAATCAAATTCTACCAAATTACATCCCAACCAAATTCGAATTTCGGCACTATAATCCTTAATTGTAGCTGTAAATTGTCTTTTTTGATGTCACTCGCCAAATTAGTGGTTGCTAATTTAAAAGGAATATAATCGGTGTGCAATGCTGCTGTTTAAGTAACCAGCCGCCAACAGAGTTTTTCACTATTCAACAGATATTCATGTCACGTCCAAAACTTTTTCTGAATCTGAGTGACTCCACTTTACAACTAGATGTTGAAAAGTGAAAAAAGGACTGAAAACATTGACATTGGATGATGCTTTATTTATTCATCTATTAAGGAATAGATGGAGAGATTATAGCAACATCAAATTCCGTTAAGGAAAAGGAAGCGGCTCCCTATTCAAAGGCTGCTGCGACACTGATGTTCGTATTAGGTCGACTGTCGGTATCCTACCGCTGAATGTTTATTTAGGTGAGGAGGTTTTTTTATGCAGTATTGTAAAATTACCCTATCACAAATGCAGTTTTACTTTCCCCCAATTACTAATTCAAATTCGCGAAATAAACTGACTTTTTTTCTTCTTTCGTCTCACAAACCTCACAGGTTTTGGGGGTTTTACAAAGTCGGACGCAACTGATGAGTTTTAACGCTCTGCAATTGCTATTCAAAAACTAAAGTTTAACCGATCTTGACTTTGAGGGTGCTGTTAAGACCAAATATTCCCCGTTGTAAATAAGGATAACGCACGAAAGGGTAAAACGACAGCAAGATGATGGCGACAACAAATATAACGGGAAATGAAACACAGACGAAAACGTTTGAAGGACCGGAATGCTTCTCGATTCGGGTAGCTGAGTTTAAACAGCAGTCCGTTTCATTCTCAGCAGCCAACATTTTCCTCTCCATCCTAGCAACTCTTGGGAATTCGCTTATCCTTGTTGCCCTTCACAAGGTATCTTCTCTCCGTCCGCCATCCAAAGTCTTGTATCGTTGTCTGGCAACAACTGATCTTTTGATTGGTCTTATTACCCAGCCTCTCTATGCTACTTATTGGATATCCTTGGTTCACGAACACTGGAGTCTTTGTCGATACTCTTTAAGCGCAACCGGTGTAACAGGCTATGTGTTATGTTTAGTTTCATTGTTGACGCTGACGGCCATAAGCGTGGACCGACTTCTCGCCCTGTTGTTGAGACTGAGATACAAAGAGATTGTAACTTTGAGGCGCACGTATATCATTTTAGCTTTCTTTTGGGTTGTATCTCTATTCGCTGGTTTATTCTTACTTCTTAATAATCGTATAACCATTTGGTGCAGCTTTATAATTACATTATGTTGCTTAATTACTTCCATTGCCTCATACACAAAGATTTTCCGCGCTCTCAGTCATCATCAGGCTCAAATACAAGATCATGCTCAACAACAGCCAAGCCAACCAAGTGCATTAAACATGGTGCGATACAGAAAGGCAGTGTACAGTGCACTGTGGGTACAGTTAGCTTTAGTTGTCTGTTATGTACCACATACTGCGGTCAAAATTGCGTTGTCTCTTAATACAAAGCGATTTCCGAATTTCATCATAATCCAGGGACTGACAAGCGTCTTAGTGTTATTTAACTCTACTTTAAACCCGTTCCTTTACTGCTGGAAGAAAAGTGAAGTGAGACGAGCAGTAAAGCTGACAATCAGACAAATTATCTGCTATACATTGGGGTAGACGTATTTTAACGTTGGCTTGTACCGTTTCTCCTATAGCTTATTTGAAAAATTATGATTATAAGAAGAGAGAGGTAAATATGCCATTTCATGATGAAAAGAGTAAGGAAAAATATAAGAAAGATAATATAATATAAGAGCTTCCTCTAAATAGTATATTGTATTTAAATTTTCTTACGAACAACTAACAGGTGAAAAGTTGTAGTTTCGTAGCCGTGACAAAACGATAACATCTCCCCAATATGCGCATTTGTAATGAAGAAGTGAAGGCTATTATCTTAGAATCAGAACGCGCCCACGATTTTGCTTTGCGATCTAAACGTGGTGAGATATGTCACCTTAGCTCAGAAATATGGTTTGTGAGAACGAACTGTAAAGGAACCAGCCGCTCGATTTTGTCATGATTGAGAATTAGCCATAGTGTTCATAACGAAACTGTGTATATTAAAGATGTGGACTTTGTTGACATGTGTTCAAATACACAGAAGGAAATGTTCAGAAAAGAAGTTGATCATCTTTCTTTTTCTTATCGTTTGAGACCGATCGGTTGCCAAAGATTTAGCTCAAAAACTATAACAGAAGGAAATTATGATAAGAAATGATGGAAATAAACCCTAACACGGTTGATAAGACAGCTAGCTGTTTCTCAGTACGTTACCAACATCCAGTAAGACTGTTTATTGAGTGCAAAACTGTGGTCCTCAGAAAGTTATCCATAGATTTCTTTGAAGAAGTAATTTCAGAAGCCCTTTCATAACCAAATTCGTGACTCTATTACACGACGTGTATACACAGCTGGTCTTATGAGAGAACATTCTCTCGTTTTAATGAAAATCGAGTACAAAAGGTGTTCACACTCCCTCTTGAGTACCTACCCTGTTCCTAATTAAAAAGGTTTGTATAAAGGCTCACTACGGCAAGGATCATTTCCGCGCTTGAATTTCATCTGATGGACAAAAATTGATTTTATGTTTTTAAAATTCTGAAGAAAAAAAAAATAAAAGGAAGCGAATTAGGCGTAAACATTTGGTTCAAAAACTTTAACGCTTGCCTTTCAACCTGGGGACCGTTACAAATATCACGGAATGAATGACAGGTTGCATGCAAAGTTTTGATCAGTAAATGATTAGAGGAAGTTGCCATAAATGAAGATATATTTCATCGATAAAATGATAATCAAATAAATTTGGTCAGCGATGTTTAAAGTTCAAAATTATTCATCGATCGACTGATTTCCCTCCGCGATTTCCTTATATCGTAGACTTCTATTCTAAAATACTCCAGGAAATTTTAAAAATGCTCCTTTATTTACTTTGTCATGCTGAGTCAAGAGCTAAGCCAGGCAAGCCAAAGTGAAACGGACTTTAAAGTAGAATTTGATGAAATGATGTAGAGTGTCCCAGGCTGTTAAAGTGCCTTTGACACGATTTTTTTTTTGGCATTTTCTGGTTTGCATCTGTATTTAGAATTAGAAATAAATCGACCTTAGCGCCAAGCGAGTTATCCTTGACCATTTTTTTGTGCCTTGAAAGTACGATTTGGCGGCCAAAAAGTGTCTCCATTAACGCGCGGCTAAATTAACGATCATGTTAGCTGTGACGTAGAAAACTGTGAAGACACGTCGGCAATTATGGTGGAGAAAGGAGAAATCAAGGGGAAAGGACGAACTTGTTGCGTGGCTAGAGTCCCAAATAATATTACCTACAAGAATAATACACATATACTGGGTATTTCTATTTACTTCTTTCTAAAGTATGCAGCTGTATGGCCAAAGTGCACGCGTTTAAATCGTCGACATCGAGGAAATTTTACTCTTCAATATCGTCGGCCTTTTCCTCCATACTGGCCTCGAAAACGCCTGTTACGAATATATACGTACCATTTGTCGAATCAGGGGAAGATAACCCGTGAATTCAGCCAACAAGAATTCTGATTAAGGGGCTGTTCCCACACCGTACACGATTGTTCAACATTCTTTTCGGCTGACATTTAGCAAGCGAAGAATGGTGAGTACCTTATTGTTTGTTTCATGCGCGTGAGATTACTCATACTCCTTCTTTTTCCACATGACTACATTCGCGCTTTTCTTATCGTATGAAAATCCTACCACTTGTAGCTTCTATCGTATTTTAATAACAGATTTACATCACTGTAAGTATATGAAAATCATCTAAGTGCACCGCGGTTGAAGAAACGATTATAGAAGCGATCTTCGCAGTTATGAGTACCACTAAACTAGTAGCTGAAATAAGGCCTAAAGAAAATCCAGGCCCGTGTGGGATTTGAACCCATGACCTCGCTGATACCGGTGTAGCGCTTTACCAACTGAGCTAACAAGCTCACATCATTTGTAATAAAGTTCGAGCCCTTCCCTGAGCTGACCAATATCCTGCTGCGTGATCAATGCGAAACCTCCGGCAGATACTGGCATAGAGACAAGCTCGAGGGGCCGTGTATTTTTCTAAACTAGGTTTCCGAAAATCACCCATCTGTCAAGAAAACTAAGAGTAGCAACAGTAGCAATGTCATTGTGAATAACAGCACTGCAACGAGATAAATATGGAAACACAAATTTGATTGAATTTGATGGTAGCGAATCCAAGTGTCGTCTGAAAGTCGATGCGAACGAAATATTCATTCATAATACCGATGTCACTTATTTCTTTTGAGTGGAATGGGTCATATGGCAGTGCTGCACTTAAACTAAACAAGGTTTTCTTCATTGAAATCATTATTAGAGATCAACTTGAATCAGATGACGATAAACTCATTCATTTTCCGTACGGTTCGACCGGATAGACGATCGCGACGGTAGCCTCTGCCTTTGCAGTCTCTGAGGAAAGAAGATTTTGCAGTGAAACTGCCCGATGACTTCTCGGTGAAAAATCATCGCGCCTCATGATAGAGCTGATTCTTTAGTCAAAATTTAGCTTTTGGTTTATTAAGGGAATTTCTCTACAGCAACGAAACTTTAGAGCACTGACAGAGGGGAACGTTCGCTGCACATAGTGCAAAGCCAACCATTCTTAACATAGATTTCGCCATAGAAAATAAAACACTAACGCAGCAAACTAAAGATTCAGTACCGGAATTTTTTGTTCTAATTTTGACCGAAACACCACAGGCGAGGAACCGTTTTGGTCAGTCTTCGCCGAAATCTTCGTTTGATGCAACGCGGTTCTCCTTCGTAGGGCTAAACCTTGCTCGCAACTTCCATTCCTTCTGTACTTCTTGAGTACGACGTATCACAACTCTCAGTAAAGCTTGCTGAAGATAGGTCTACATCGCTTTCGCACATTATTTCAAGAGTATTTCAACGCAGACTGATACAAAATTACAAGCGATGAGAGAGATTTGCAAGTGTCAATTGAGAGTTTTCACAGTTTTTTACTTCATCAGCCACTAAGTTGTGAAGATTTTGAGAGAGATTTCACCTAGGCAAATTGAAGAAAATCAAAGGCAAATCAAAATATCGCTGACGAGGGCCCCTCTTCGTGGAGCGTTCGCTTAATAACGAAAATCATTTTGATAATATTTACTACAGCAAACGATAGTTCGGACCTTGCTCATTGCCTTTTGATAGCCTTTAGTGACCTTGCAAAGCGAAAGCATAAAAACTTTTTCCGGAAAACATTACGCTGGCGCGCGCGCCATTGAGTAAAACCCTGTGGAGCCTCCTTGAGTATATCTCTATAAGCAGGGCTCATATTTAGTTGCTGTTGTTGTCGCTAGTCTTTTCCAGGCGTTCATTTAGTAAAACGGAGTGACATGGCAGAAATGATAGCAGCAATGGAGCGAAAACGGAGGAGGCTTGGGTCGGGTCGGGTCGGGTCGAGTGAACGCCTATCTTTACCCAACTCGACCCAAGCCTCCCTCTTTTTTCGCTCCGCCTTGGCTATCGCGCCGTTAACCATGCACTTCGTTTTATAGGCTGTCAATGAAAGCTTCTTCTTTATTTTTTTTTTCTCAAAAGGCACGGTCAGTATTTTCCTATCTCTGCCCACGGGCCACGGTAACGCTTTCGTGAGTCGCCGAGTACATCCCTACTTTCGTTACCATTTTTCATAAATGTATCTCGTTTTTCCGAGTGAGTAGTATTTTTAAGCAGTGACGTTGGTCACAACCTCAAGCCGATAAATAACTTATTAATCCTCTCTTTTCTCTCTATCAAATCACTGTGGTTGACAGAAAAATATTGGTTTGAGAATGAATTTGTAAATTCATTTTAATCGTTCACAAAAATTACCTATGAAAGTTAACACATGGGGTATTTGGTTAAAGTTTAACAAATCGATGGAACTTTCATTCATTTAATATCTGAATTTTCTCAAACAATTTGTTCGCAGTGAAAGAGCGAGCGAAGTTTTGATTTCAGTTTTACAACAAATGTACGCTCTTGGTGAGTCTTTTCAAGTCCGTTCAATCTGGACATTTGTACCGTAAATTGCACAACAGAAACTGGAGGAATTCAATGAAAAAAAGGCCGCATTAAATCTTCTTGTGTCTCGTTGGAGTGTATCATTCCAATTTAGTTTTTGTGGAAAACTTACTCAATGAACAGAGGTAAATCTTCGTTCATGAGTTTATCGTCGATGAGAGTGAATAGTACTTCCCGTTGGATCATAGACTGTTTTTGAAGGAAACATTGTCGTGACAGTCCTTGCCAAACTAGCTTCGTTGTTCCGCTTTTTTTTTTTACTATGAACAAATTGCTCGAGAAAATTCAGATATTAAATGAATGAAAGTTCCATCGTTCAGTTTAACTGTAAGCAAATACCTCACGTTTCAACTCTCTGGGTACTTTTTGTGAACGATTAAAATTAATTGCAGACGGTTTTTAGGCCGCTTGTCAACCAACGTAATGACACTATTGTTTATACAAATTCATTCTGAAACCAATATTTTTCTGTCAACCAAAGTGATTTGATAGAGAGAAAAGAGAGGATTCATAAGTTATTTATCGGCTTGAGGTAGTGATCGACGTGTTTGCTTAAAAATACTGCCCAGCTGGAAAACGAGGTATATTTATGAAAAATGACAACGAAAGTTGGGATGTACTCGGCGACTCACGAAAGCGTTACCGTGGCCCGTGGGCAGAGATAGGAAAATACTGACCGGGTAAAGAACCAATCAGATTGCAAGATTCGTTACCGTGCCCTCTAAAGAAACAATAACATAAATTAATGCAGACTTCGATTTATTATTACCGATATTTTCTTCGATTCAGTATTAGAGCGATTTATCAACGGTTAGACAAAAGGAATGCAATCACCTGTCGTATACACCCAGACAAAAGAAGATACTGATGATTCCGGCTTCAAATTTGAAAGGCGAACAAGAACATTTGAAGACCTAGTTTGCTCATCATCATAGGCAGGTGGATTATAACAACAATCACTTTATTTCACGGCAGTCCATATTCTCCTCTCGCTTATGGCATTTTTGGGGAACTTTCTCATCCTTGTTGCCATTCACAAAGTATCTTCCCTCCATCCGCCGTCCAAACTCTTGCAACGTTGTTTGGCAATAACTGATCTGTTGGTTAGTATTGTCAACCAGCCTTTCATTGCCCCTTATTGGATGTCCTTGGTTCACAAATTAAAGAGTGGTATCTTTGTCGATTCGTATACAAAGCAACGTACATAACAGCCTATATGCATTGCGTTCAGTGTGGACAGACTTTTAGCCCTGTTGTCGGGGCTAAGATACAAGCAAATTCAATGTAACTTTGAAGCCCACCTACTTCATGGTAGCAACCTTTTGGGTGCAGTTTGGTGTCACTGGTTTAAGTTACATTTTAGACAACCGAATACATAGTCCTCCCTTTTATACTCCGTTGGCGACGACTTATACTCCCTCCATTTCCCCTGAGAACCATGTTATCCCCCCCCCCCAAAAAAAAAGAAAAGTGCGATTATTTAAGATCAGACTATTTATTGTATGGAAATGTCAGGCCTAGAGGGTGTTTGAAGAAAGAGGTGGTTATAATGTTAAAGAACCTGACTTTTTGTTTTGTTTTTTTGTTTTGTTTTGGTTGGTTTTTTTGTTGGGGGGGGGGGGGTCGCATGTTTCTCAGGGGAAACGAAGGAAGAATAAGTCGTTACCAACTGAGTATAAAAGGGGGAATACAGAGAATTGACAGCCAAGGAGAAGGGATCATTAGAATACTATGGAGCCTCATGGGGGATCAGGGAATATTCATCGTGACACAACTAAAATCCTGTCATCCATCTCCCCCCTCCCTCCCAGAGTTACAAATACCAACCTGTCCAGAATACTTGTGTGTTTAAAGATACTGCAACTAGAAAGTGGAGCGACTCACAGATAAGAAATGTATGCTCTGATAAAAGATGTTACACTTACAGCATTCCCAGCTTTAGATTACTGCTAAAATTATCTGAAGGCGACTCCGTCAGCTGGTTGTCTCTCAAATACCAAGTAACATAGACTTATGTAATCTAATTATGTTAAAGAATGGATGTCACATTTTGCAGGACGTATTAGTTGATAGCTAATCATCTTCTTTGTGAGTAATAATTACTCCGTAATGCACCGATCAATTCGAATCTCAACGTTTCCTCTCCTCCCTTTGCCACTCCTCCAGGCAACCCACGGGTATAGGACCGTCGTCCGTGCCCGAGGGGTGGGAATTTGAACCATGCCCGGTTGAGATAAGAAATTTGAACCGGAATCGGAAATGTCATAAGTAACTCACTACGAATTTGAACCGTACACGTTATAAACTCCTGCTTGAGAAATGAGGCGATTTGGTATAAAAATCTGCAACACAAGTGTGAGTAAGCACTGAAAAACAGGGTGTTCAATTCGTATTGATAGCGTTGCAAAAATCCAGAAACAAGGCCTTATGTCATTCATTACTAGCTGGAAAAATGTTTGCTTAGTTAATAGATAGATAGATAGATAGATAGATAGATAGATAGATAGATGGATAGATAGATAGATAGATAGTTTATTAAAATTACCCTTGCAGCCCGAGGGCTGAATTACGATAATTTTTACAAATGTAAAACGTAAATTAATCATAACTATAAATTATAGAATGATAAATTAAGAAAGTTAATTCATAAGAATTTGACAATAATAAAGGTTATCATTATGTAAACACTAAATTAATTAAGATAGAACTAAAAGTATGCGAAATCAGATGAATTATCCTCCCTCCGTTTCCCCCGAGAAGCATGCGCTCCCTCCCCACCCCCCCCCAAAAAAACCAAACAAACAAACAAACAAAACAAAAAGAAAAAAATTTAGGTGCTTTAACATTATGACCAATTCTTCCTTTTAATACCCTCTAGGTCAGACATTTCCATAGCCTGATCTCGAATAATCACACGGTACCTGACGTTAACGATTGTAACAATCACCAACATGCCAGGCATGCAACTTGACTAAAATCTGAGGTCAACAAATAGGGGCTCAGCTCTCCTTTCTGCAACTTTCCTCGAGCAGTCTTCAAATATATAAATCCACATAGTTTTAGCACTTAAAGGACCATGAAAATAAACGATTTATTGCATTAAACACATCCAAAATTATTGTATTGCGTTGTATTGTTGGTAAACTGCTTACTGCAACTACATCTATAAGAGACTTTTGTGTTGGAAATTGAGTCTCACTTTTTATAATATTTAACTTTTTTTAATATTTCAGACTATTTTTATTTCATAACGAAATAAAATATAGAAAAAGAATTGTGGTACGTTTACTTTGTCTAAGTCTTGTATTTAAAAAAAAAAAAAAACCTGCATGTTCATTCAACATAAAGATAGAATTACTGTTTATCTAACGCGATAAACGACCGAGTTGTAAATTTTTAGGTTAGCTGCTCTACAGAGGATGAAACAAGTTTCTTGACTGATATTTCTCTACCGACAACCTTCCCTTGGATGGAATCCCTGTGTTTCAAGATGAAAACGAAAGAACGCACCTTCCTCTTGTATTTATGAGTGTGGAAACATATTAAACTCATGTGGTACAAATAGTTTTAACATGACTATAGTGACCACGCCTATTTCAACGCCCCGCTCAAATATAATTTTCGAATGTTTTACCACCGTGTGGATTCTCTACGGAAAAAGCACTCGATGTATCACTTAAATATTAAACTATAATATTGTGGCTTTCTATTTCGCTAATTTTCTAACTTGAAGGTAAAATTTTTCCCTCGTCATTTTTACCTTTTCTCCGAGCGGTTACGTGAAATTAACAAGGCGTTTTTGATCAAAACACGACCGAGCGAAGGGTCTCGGGCGATATCTCTTTTACGCAGGCACAATTTTAAAATGTACCACCAGAATCAAAAAGAGGAACAAATTTCATTTATTTTGATATGTAAAGTGTCGAACAAAAAGCAGATTCACCCTCGTTAAATGGCGTTTCAAAACAGCTGTATCTTCCTCCTTTCGATTTTTTCTTGTTTTGTAAGCGTGAAAGCAGTAGGAGAGGGATCGACCACTCAGAAAGCGCTTCGCGAATTAATCTGCCATCGTTTACTTACGAGATAAACAAGTAAGATTTGTGAAGTTCGTTGAAGTACGAAGTCTAAATAGATGCCTTTTTTTAAGCTTGTTTCCTGGATTTTTCGTAAACTTCCCCGATTAATTTTTCGTTTCAGCCTACTAATCTGTACTATTTCAAAGCAATGTAAAGACGAAGACGGAGAACCATGAGTCGGTCCTTTCAACAATCGTAAGCAAAGTGTTTTAGTAATCAGGTATACGAGGTGTCATTATCAATAGCCGCACATCAGAAGTCTTCAGAAAGAAAATATTCTGTCTTCAGAAAGCTGTCAAGAAAGCTAGTAATCGTGGCGGAAGGCAATTAAATGCACTTCTTAGCAAGTTCGAAACGGGCCCTTGGTATCAATTTAATATCATATCGATCTCAATATCATACAGTTTTGTATCTTTCTTCCGTGGATTCGCCTTTCTAACAGGGGTGTATGTTGAGTATTCATTGCAAAATCGCTTTGGTTTTTTTATTTTCCTCTTTGGCCGTCCGCCATTTTGGAAATTCGCAACGGAGAGCATGTGCATTACGTGGGGCTAGTGGTCGCTTACACCTGGAACCGAGATAAACAAATGTTCGTCGCGCTGGGGAAAGAGTTTTATATGATATGGAACACAATTCTCACTATAAGCTCGGGTAAATTTTCTGATGGCTGAAAAATAAGAAAAGGAGAGACAGTAATCAAGTGAAGAGTCAAATTCGCAATCAGCCTGTGCGATTATTTCAGATCAGTATATTTATTGCATGGAAATGTCAGAGCTAGAGGGTATTAAAAGGAAGAGGTGAAGAGGTGGTCATAATGTAAAAGACTCTGACTTTCTGTTTTTTTTGGTGGGGGGAGGGGGGGGGGGGGAGGAGGATCACATGGTTCTCATGGGAAACGAGGAGGATAAGTTGTCACCATCAGAGTATAAAAGGGGGACTACGTATCTATTCGGTAGTCTAAAAGCATAAACCAGCGACACCAAACGGTACCCAAGAGGTTGCTACCATGAAGTATGTGCGCTTTAAAGTTACACTGGATTTGGATCTGTATCTTAGCCCCGACAACAGGGCGAGAAATCTGTCCACGCTTATGGCCGCCATTGTCAACAGAGGCACTGAGCATGATGAATAAGCTGTTATGTACGTTGCTTTGCATGCGAATCGACAAAGATACCGCTCTTTGAAAGGTTGGATGACAATATTAAGTTGATCAGTTGTTGCCAAACAACGATACAAGAGTTTGGACGGCGGATGAAGGGATGATACTTTGTGAAGGGCAACAAGGATGAGAAAGTTCCCCAAAAATGCCATGAGCGAGAGGAGAATGTGGACTGCCGTAAAATAAATTGGTTGTTGTTGCAATCCACCTGCCGATGATGGCGAGCAAGCAAGGTCTTCAACTGTTTTTGTTTGCCTTTCAAATGCTGTTAAATTTGTAGTCGGCATCATCAGCATCTACTTTTCTTTGGATACAACAGTGATATTTCGCCTTCAGAAAACCTCACACCCACTGTGGCTACAATCTCATCTTTTAAGAGGCTGTCTCTCTTATTTCCACCCGGTCAATTTCGCGTCAAAAATAATTTTGCCTGAAACTCTGTCAACAGAAAGACTTTACCTAGGAAAGAACTAAATTAGATTTGGTTTGATTCGAAATAATTTTCTGACTGCATTAGGGGCCATAATTATTTCCCAGTCCGTAGGGACCGTCGCAACGTCTCGAAAATTGAAAAATAGGCATATTTTTTAGCATTGTAAAATATTTTATTCGCATAGTTAAGCCACAAAATTTATTTCAGATTGCTTAAAAACCTTTCTAGTTTGCCAAGAAAGTTAGAATTTGCCCTCTCAATATATTTGAAAAGGCGAATTTTAGCATATTCTGACCACTAGAAATCGCCGTCGGCCGATGGCCGTAAATAACCTTGATTTAGACGTTAAGTTTTGGGATTTGGGACCTGGTTGACGACTCTACCCTACACAGCCGTTAAGTTTAGACCTTTATAGGCAAAAATATGCAAAAACCCCTGTACGTTTTCGATTTTTGAAAAGTTATGACCGTTTGAATCAGCGCATGTACGAGCATTGGCGATTTTTTCGCCCACACCAAAATCGAACCACTGGAGCAGATTTCGTCATAAATACAGCTTACCCGCTTTGCAGCCCGGCTTCATGGCTCACTTCAGAATTTTCTAATAACCAAATTGGTGAAATCCATGATAACCTCAACAAATAGCAAGGTATTGCCTTCGAAAAGTAGGCGGCATCCATCGCGATTCGTGGTATCAAAACAATGTCGGAATTAGCCGCATTTCGCGGTAAATCACCCATTTAACATCGCTACAGAGCTGAATTTTTTCCAAAGTCAGAATATAAACTCTCCATGTCTGGAAGCTGAGGGGGGAAATGAAGGTTTTAGGCTTCTGAAGTGAAGTAATAATCGCTTAAATTTAGATCACGACGATCCAGTTCGATGTTATACTGTTCTCATAAAGGTCCGCACAAAAAAGAAGACCGCTGATAGCTTGTGCCGTACGTTGTGCCGTATGGTTTTGTTTTGTATCCCACTTTACATCCAAATGTAATATTTGTGGAGAAAAATTTTGGATGAAAAGAATAAATGCTTTTACCTGGAGTGTGATATCACATAATTTACTAAATCAGTTTCAAATATCCTGAGCTTGCTTCTCTCGGTTCCGCGTCGATTGTGTCCACAGATCAGCAACCTGTCAATAGTCGGAGAAATCGGCTACCAACGTGATAAAAACTTTGACACATGCTTCGTATGAACAGATGTTATGTGTTGCTTTTGGTAAATTTTCTATTGTTTTCATCAAAACATTTCACTGACTACTAGATATTATAATATATTACACTATAACAACGCCGTCAGAACTTGATATCGGAACTAAAGATAGTTTGTATCTGTAGAGCATATTCTACACTTTCAGCCACCGTATAAGACATTGTTTACACAAGTCTACTGAGAAACACATTGACAATCACTAATCAAGTCCGACAGTTTGTCTATGAGGATCTGTTTTTTGTCTCTCAATTTTACAGGGATCTCAAAATGACTACAAATGGCTCTCAACAAAACCACATTGAATTTCTGAAGTGTGTTACTGTGGTAACGTTCACAGAGGTCATACGTGTCGTAGCAGGTTGGATGTGAGACTTTGATCTCTTTGTTAACTTTGTCTCCCAGATCTTGTCTCTCAGAATTTTCCTGGACGCATTGGACATCTTCCTCCTCATCCAGCGATATCCCGATCACACCCTGATCTTTTCGTCGCATTGCTGCTAGCCGGGAGAAAAAGCTCTGAACTTGGCTCTTTGTCAGCCACTGTTCTCTAGTGAACAAACGTGCATTTGATTCATTTTTCGCATTTCGCATGTCCACTACCACTTGGGCGGGGTCTGCCTTTCGCCCAGTTCTTTCTCCAAGTATAAACCGTGCCGTTAGGTATTCTTTTACCTTCTCTGAAAATCTAACGCTGCCCCTTGGTTTGCTTACAGCCCATCCTGTTCGTAGAGACGAGTGGGGCGAAGTATTCACGGGAGAAGTGAGTGGTGTACTGGAATCTACCGAACAGCTCGAACACTCGATACCAGCGGTATCTATCGACGAGAACTTAAGGGCCCAGTCCCTTTTGATTACATCATACTGGCTTAACCTGCTGACTGTATGCTTTCCAACGTCCAGGTGCAGCTCTAGCTGCGAAAACGTTTCGAACACTTCAACACATCCAAGCACAGAGCATTCAAACAATGGCGTTGTAGTCTCTGTTTCCTTGCTGCCCTTTGAACGACGCTTGACCACACGCTTTTCAGGAGGATCATAAAACCCTTGAGATTCTATGGTTTGAAGGGACGTTTGACCCTGGTGCTTGATATAAATTACGTCATATGGAATGTACTTCCCTTTACCGATGCAATAACATTTCCAAACTCTCAGACCGGTATCTCCATATTCGAAGTTGTGGAAGCTACTAAAATGCTCAATCTTATTTATACAGAGAGTGTTCCTTGATTCGTCGACTATGCTCACTGCAGCTGTTGTTCCCTTCACTGGGTGTTGCGTTAATGCATCTCTCATGTCCAGGGCAGTTAGAACATCGTGCCCTTCGTTGCAGTATGCACGAATAGAGGACTTCATTGGACAGAGGATACGATCGCAAATGTCTTAACCAGACTGCGGCTCCGAGTAGTGATAACTATGAACATCAACCCCAACTGCTTTTGCGACATCTCTCACAGCGGTTACTCGGGAGCTGTTGTGATAGCAACCGGCTTCATCTGACCTTAGATGGACTTTCTGCAGCAAAGGATTCTTTACTTTCAACTGCTTTAGAAGATCTTCGAGAATTGACGTAACTGCATACCAGTCCTGAGTACACTGATCAAAGAAATGAGCGTACGAGATGACTTCCGTCGTGTTAGAATTGCTTCGAGACATAACGCTACTAATGTGCCAACTTAACCCTCTTTTTCCGTACCAGTCACTTTGCTTCTCTCTATAGCGCAGCTGCAGAAACTTCATGGCCCAATCTATAACAAGAAGACACGAAGTCTGGTCAAGCTTTGCGATAATATCTTGCTTTGCACATTCCTGATTCACGGATCTCATAATGTGAGCTTTCCACTGGACGATAGCCTCTGAAGATTTCTGGATGTCGTACAACATGTCATTTTTTTGGTCCTCGCTGTAAAAACTTAAGGTTTTGTTATCCTTAACAATCTGTTGCATCTTCTGTAAAACGGAAGTAATCTCGTCGCATTGAGGGCAGAGAAGCGTGTGTTGATGTGAGCATTGTTCCTGGAAATCTGGATCGTTTGGATCGCTGAGACCAAACTTACAACAGTGGTCGGGACATTCGCTCTCATCTTCCTGGCAGTGACTCTGAAACTGGGTTTTGAGGTACCTCTTACCCTCGCTGAGGGCTCTCCGCAGTTCGTCTGCCACTTTCTTTGCGAGCCCAATCTGATCAAGCTCCTCCACTATTCGGAGGAGTTGCGCGAACCCCGCCGACCCGTCAGCTGCTGTGTTATCCAGGCCACTAAGGGACTTCTGTTGAGAGGCTTCCCTTACCTCGAGGATGCGAAATAGGGTTGAACGGCTTAGTGGTTCAAACTTTTCTTCTTCGCAGAACTGAAGGTACTGCTTGACCATTGTTGACCTTGTAACTTTGCGAATGACATTTGGCATTGTGATCTTCTCACCATTGCTGAGCCTCAGTTTCCTCGTACTAAATGACACGTCTTGATAAAAGTAAGGGCGGTTCGCGAAGTCTAAGAAATGGTCAAGCCTTATTGGTGGCAGTCGAACTCGATGACACGGGGACTTTTCGACCATAGAACCTGGACCATACTCTCTTGCATGAGCTCTAGCGCGTCTAATTTGCCACTCGCTTAACTTTGAGTATGGCTCGTGGATTTTCTGAAGGGTCTTCACTGGATATCGATAAGCATATAGGCTTAGAATTTGGGTCTTCAAGGTACTCGTCATGACGTTGCTGTAGGCCTGCATCAACGGTACAAGGTCTAAGTGGCTAGTCCCTTTATCTGGTGTAAAACAGGCCTGAAATAGCTGTTGTCCAGCCTTCGGCGCAATGATGTCACAAACGAGAGTACAAGCTTCAGTAGCCTCGTCAATGCAAATATCTTTCTCGTGTTCTCTTGCCTCCTCCCATGTACTTTTCAGCTGAAAGGTCAACGGACTGACGCGGCCAGCACCGGTTGCTACCGGGTTCAGTTTCTCCATGGCATCTGTAAACGCCGACATTGCTGACTCGCTGGTACTTTCAGCAGCCTCGTCGTCTCCAGAGCTCTGGCTGTCGGTCTCAGATCTGCATCCCAGAGTCCAATCAGCTGTAAGGGCATTTGCTTTCGGTCGAGGCGGCGTCGCGGCAGGCGTTGATGTGACTGTTGCAAGATTTAAAGCTGCCATTCGTTTGGCGACTCTGGGAGTTGAGAAAATCAAACAAAAATTTGAAGTTCTCCCGCCATGTGATTGACTGCATAGTGTGTCCCTACTAAAATCTTTGCGCGCATTGTTGCGAAAGTAGAATTTGTTGCTAACGAAGAACTCATTCTTCGTCAGCAATACGCACAAATAATTCCGTTCTGTTCACTATCAGCACCACCGCGTGCAATTTTATGGTACATTAATCAATCATTTTCTCTTTTTAGGTCACCCAATTTAAAGCCAAAACACTATTTGTCACTTTTTTAAAAAATGTTACCCATTTTGGCCGCGTACCTGTAAACATAACTTGCTTGCTGCATTAGCAATGTTGCGCAAAATGTTATAGTGTGTGGCCACGCCGAGGAAAACAATTTTGCTAGCATGCAGCATTTTAATTGAACATTTGTCCTTAAAAGTTCTCTAGGTGTCAATGCATATGATGGTCTGCTTTATTTATAGGATCAGGTAGCGTTATATCACCTGTAAGGTTCGTCCTCCTGCTGGTTACTTTCTTCGGGACGTTGCCCTTGCAACAACGTCATGTTCTCCGCGAGTTTGATCTTGTGCAGCTTGTAACAAGATACGCAGATTACTGAAAAGCACGAAATACAACAATAATGCAAAATGATAATAAGCAGAGCCATACTTATAGAAAACAAATAAAAATTGTTGCACTATGATCACGTGACCCTGGGGTACGCTCTCAATTTTCGGATAGGAGGGTGTTTGCAAAGGTTGTTAAACTCTGACTCTATTTAGGGATAAAAGGGCGAAAATCGATGCCTCCTCGTTTTTATATCAATAACACAAAAGTGCTTTGTGTAAATGTATAAATGTCAAAACAGAAGGAATGTTATCTTGTATCGGCGTAAACATTGGTGTAAAATTACTTTCCAAGTTTATTTATCTAGTATCTCGCCTTGCGTGTATGACATAAAAAAATGCTTTTGTAAACATGTAGATGTTAGAGATAAGGTAGGGCAGTAAAACCCAATGTATTACGCATTTTTCAGTGCAATTGCTGTGTTTCCCGATTATATACATAATTGACTAACGTTACAATTTTGTGGTGTTGGAAACTTAGGTTCAAGTTTGCTTCAGAGCAATGTTATAAGTCG
Source organism: Pocillopora damicornis (assembly GCF_964200805.1). Classification (NCBI taxonomy): domain Eukaryota; kingdom Metazoa; phylum Cnidaria; class Anthozoa; order Scleractinia; family Pocilloporidae; genus Pocillopora; species Pocillopora damicornis. The sequence continues at coordinate 16,785,945 of NC_142680.1, read as the reverse complement.
AAGTGTGATTTAACTTATCAAGTTGCACTAGCTGCCATGTGGTATCACGGTACGTATCTTGGGACGAAATCGCAGCAGTTGTTTTGTTTTATACTCACTCGCGTGCGAGCTTTGGCCCAAATGTTAATCAAATTCCAAAATACTGAATTCTGACATTTACCGCACCTCAATATTTGTGTAGATATCATCTTAATTTAAACCCTGCCCTTCATTTCAGGACAATACCTGGTTGGTAAGCTAGAATTTACATAAAAATCGTACTTACGGGAACCTGTTGGAACGAGTTCTGCAAAGATAGTGTTAATTTCCCTTGACATGTCGAGATGAACTACATTTCTAGTATTTAGCTGCTTTTTCCGGCCGTTGTGCAGCGGGTAATGGCAAGTGCGACGTGGTCGCCAGTTTTTACCCATGTTTCCTCTATGCTTTTCGCAGATCCAAAGTTCTTCAAGTTGATCAGGGGAAAGGTCGTGTGGCAACCCTGACCTGTTAATGATAAGCTCATATTCTTGTACCGTTCCTCTAAGCTGACCTAAGTGACATGCTCGTAGATGATCACTGATATCACCTGTACATTCTGAAAGCTTTATCAACCTCGCTGAAGACTCGCTACAGACTGAAGCCTCTCTGGTTTCGAAAAAGCACTTGCATGCCATACTACACTTGCAGGCCTTCCAGAATAAATAAAGGGTCAGCGGGTTCACCCGCAATGGTTAATGCGGACCTCTGTTATTCGCGATAGTGCAATCGTTGAGCTTTAAATTCCAAATTTTAGCCCCCAAACTTCGACACATAGACTTACAAATGGAGTTCTATGATTGATTCTTGAAGAGAATGCAGCTGCAATCCAAACTTTCAACAGGACATTAAGCGCGAAACATGGCTTTAGTTTTCGAGTTTAGTTCGCAACAACGAGTCAAAGAAGAGTATCGGTAGATGCCGACCGCTGAAGTTTGGAGTTATTTGCTGGAGTTATCATAAATTTCACCAGTTTGGGGAGCGAGGAATATCTGAAATTTCACATAAACCTAAGATGCGACGAAGGTAAGCTGTATTTTTGACGAAATCTGCTCCAGTGGTTCGATTTTGGTGTGGGCGAAAAAATCGCCAATGCTCGTACATGCGCTGATTCAAACGGTCATAACTTTTCAAAAATCGAAAACGTACAGGGGTTTTTGCATATTTTTGCCTATAAAGGTCTAAACTTAACGGCTGTGTAGGATAGAGTCGTCAACCAGGTCCCAAATCCCAAAACTTAACGTCTAAATCAAGGTTATTTACGGCCATCGGCCGACGGCGATTTTTAGTGGTCAGAATATGCTAAAATTCGCCTTTTCAAATATATTGAGAGGGCAAATTCTAACTTTCTTGGCAAACTAGAAAGGTTTTTAAGCAATCTGAAATAAATTTTGTGGCTTAACTATGCGAATAAAATATTTTACAATGCTAAAAAATATGCCTATTTTTCAATTTTCGAGACGTTGCGACGGTCCCTACGGACTGGGAAATAATTATGGCCCCTAATGCAGTCAGAAAATTATTTCGAATCAAACCAAATCTAATTTAGTTCTTTCCTAGGTAAAGTCTTTCTGTTGACAGAGTTTCAGGCAAAATTATTTTTGACGCGAAATTGACCGGGTGGAAATAAGAGAGACAGCCTCTTAATAATGCATGTACACTCAAGCATTTAAGAGGACATCCGTGCAAAAATCAAACAAGAATGAAATTTTTATGGCAAGGGTAAAAAATTCAAATTGTCTCAAGTTTTACACACAAGTAGACCCTAGTAAGACAAGAAAGGTTAAGTATTTTTTTTCCTCAAATATGTTTTTATTTTCGAGAAAAACGAACTTTTCACTCTCACCCTCTAGAATCGATGGATCGGGTCATAACAGGTCGAAAATTGAACACTTTCGCTCGCTTCGCATTTCAAAGATATTACGTCTAGGGAAATTTTATTAACGTGTGCTCTTTCATAGACTCTTCATCTTCTGTAAAAGGTAAGTTTTGTAGGAATTGGTTGCTTAGAAGCTTTTAGCCATGCGAAAAACCAATGTGCTCTCTTCCGTTACAAAAAAATGTCGGTGAAGAAAACCTCTTTTTTCACCATGTGCCATTTTACAGAATTCCACCAAATTACGTATGTAAATTGCCGAAGGAATGGCCTTTAAAATGACGTAATTTTTTTTGGGCAAATGTTTTCTCGCGACGGACAGCACAGCGAAAACAGCACACGGAAGACATAAAATCACGCAATATGTAGATTGCGTGACCAAAGAGTTAAGGAGCATTCCTGCCTTTGAAATTACTCAAAATCGTACAGGAGAACTTTTTCAGAAACAAATAACAAATTTGTATCCGGTTTTGTTAAATTACTATGTCTTTTATCATTTGAAGTTTGTTTCTGCAGCGATATTCTGCCATCGTTCTGTCTAGTACGATTATGCAGCAGTGCCAGCAACGGTATACGATTAAAAACTTTGCTGGTCTCTCGCATACGAATCTTAATTTTCTGTCCCTTGTTTGACTTTCTATCTCGTGCCTTTTAACTAGCCTACGGTAAACGAAAATCCACAAAATGTTACCTTACAGAGGCCCCTGCAGGAGTTAAGTGAGGGCTTGCGTGACCTAATTTGCATAATTGCGGTACGAGTCGTCGTGCTCGTGTGACGGAATAATTTGGACCTACGAGTGGGTCGGTCGACGTCATTTAAATAGGCTGGAATACGAGGAAAAGAAATAATGAGTCTAGATATCCATTTAGTTCTGAGTTTTCCTCAATTTGTACTCGTGTTTATATTTTTTTCCGCGTGAGTAAAATTATGATGTTTGTTGACTTTTCTATTTAAAAGCGAGACAATTTATTAAAATAACAAAACTTAATAAACATTGCTCCATTCGATTTTTCTCACGTGAAACTAAGAAAAATAATTATTTCCCGCCCCTTTTGAATCGGAAGTCTCGCTTGTGAATGAAATGGAAGCTTCTTGCTCGTTTAAGTTTATAGTTGGAAGTGCTTGCTCGTACGACCGACGAGACAGTAGTAAATTATTTGAGGTGGTTCCCTTGGTGTCGTGCAATAAGAATGTACAGGATCATAAAAGTGCTTGGTGTTTTGCCGGAGTTGAGAACGAGAGTGAACTTATCCTTGCCCGAGTAGGTATTTTTTACATGAGTGCAAAGGATATAAACGCCTTAACAATTTGTCCGTTCCACCGTTCTGAACTTGGCTTTAGATGGCGAAGGAGCCAGCATACCTGCAGAATTCCAGACGAGATCGCCTCCCACGGCAAAGGAAAAGGTGTCAAGGGAGACAGAGGCGTTAGCAGAGCGATATCAAATGTTATATTTCAGAGAACCGGCATCCTTGTACCTCTAGGTTCAGGTGTGGCTTTGATGAACCCTATTGCAAAAAAGATAATTGTTGTGTAATATATGTGCTCTATGTATTCAGATATTGGTACTTTTAAAGAAATGCAATTTTTCAGTATAGAAAAAACCAGGAAAGATTTATTACTCGACGTTTCGGGGTCATCGTGACTCCATTATCAAGAGACTAGTTTAAAAACATGCAAATAAGGAAAGGTACAAGAATAGCATAAATTAGAATGAACGGCTTAAACAAACACCTTGGCGCGGATGGAATCCGTTTGCACGTTCAGTGTCGGCTTACGCATGCGAATATACAACATTTCATTAACAAGGCAATCAAATTTGCCGTTACATTTCGCGATGACGTTGAATTGCTCGATCAAGCGTTCAGGCATTTCACTATTGTGCTGGAGGTGGTAGTGTTTGTAGATAGAAGATGATTTCCTTGTGTGCCCTTCTACGCGATCGTGTAAGTGACCACGAGTATAGCCCACATACCCTGCATCACACAGGTTACATTTAAATTCATAAACGATACATTGTTGGTTAACAATAGGGGGCTTAATTTCGTGTTGCTTAAGCTGTTGATCGAGCTTAGGGCTAACAAACACTGGTTGGACAGTCACGCTTAACTTAACTTAAGGGTAACACTAATCTCACAATCTCCGATGGTACGTCTGGTGATGGACAGGGCTCTGCAGATGAAATCCTTCTCTCAACAAACCGCTTGATTGTAGTTTCAACCAGTGGCTTTGGGTATTTCAAGTTATGAAAAACCCTTCTAAGGCGGTCACATTCCTCGGAGAAGAAAGACCAGTTAGAAGATAATCGATAAGCGCGATCCACCATGGTGTTAACTAGGCTGCGCTTGTACTTAATGTCAACATGACTCTGGAAATGCAGAAGGAGACCCGTGTTGGTTCTTTTGATGTAGACCTTGCTCTCAATCTTTGGTGCACGGTTAAGCAGTTCAGTTCCTAGAAAGGGAAGGGATCCTTCCCGTTCGACTTCCATGGTAAACTGGAGGGAGGGATGGGTAGAGTTAAGGGTGTCTAGAAACTGGCCAGCGGTCACCCTATCAGGCATTACGGTCAGGGTGTCATCGACGTACCTCCGGTAATAGCGCGGAAGTTGACCGTGTTGTTCGAGGTTTTCCTCAATCGAGCACATGAAGACGTTAGCCAGCAACGGTCCAAGGGGAGAACCCATAGCGACTCCATCTGTCTGCTCATATAAAGCACCGTCAAACTGGAAAAGCTGGTTTTTCGTAGCTGCTCGGAGGAGGTCGATTAGGTCCGCTTTAGAGATGTTCAAGCTGTGCGTCTCGTTGAACCAATCCTGGGCAAAGGCTTTTTCAGCTAAGATCTGTATTGTTTCCTCCAAGGGTACATTTGTAAACAATGAGGTGACGTCATAGGAAACTAAAATTTCGCCGTTCTTGATCTCGAAGCCTCGTACTTCATCAGCAAAGCGATGGAATGTGACCGCCTTAGAAGGGTTTTTCATAACTTGAAATACCCAAAGCCACTGGTTGAAACTACAATCAAGCGGTTTGTTGAGAGAAGGATTTCATCTGCAGAGCCCTGTCCATCACCAGACGTACCATCGGAGATTGTGAGATTAGTGTTACCCTTCAAGGACCAATCGTCAGCTAATCATGTTAAACAACAACTGAACAGTCTAAGCTCGAAGTTAAGCGTGACTGTCCAACCAGTGTTTGTTAGCCCTAAGCTCGATCAACAGCTTAAGCAACACGAAATTAAGCCCCCTATTGTTAACCAACAATGTATCGTTTATGAATTTAAATGTAACCTGTGTGATGCAGGGTATGTGGGCTATACTCGTGGTCACTTACACGATCGCGTAGAAGGGCACACAAGGAAATCATCTTCTATCTACAAACACTACCACCTCCAGCACAATAGTGAAATGCCTGAACGCTTGATCGAGCAATTCAACGTCATCGCGAAATGTAACGGCAAATTTGATTGCCTTGTTAATGAAATGTTGTATATTCGCATGCGTAAGCCGACACTGAACGTGCAAACGGATTCCATCCGCGCCAAGGTGTTTGTTTAAGCCGTTCATTCTAATTTATGCTATTCTTGTACCTTTCCTTATTTGCATGTTTTTAAACTAGTCTCTTGATAATGGAGTCACGATGACCCCGAAACGTCGAGTAATAAATCTTTCCTGGTTTTTTCTATGCCTTTGCTTTAGCAAATCCCTGCTGATCAAATTTTTCAGTAGACATAAATTATTGGCTGCGTAAGTCTTAAAATTGGTTCAGGTCCAGATTAGAGACGATAGGAACTCATACCTTGAATTAAGTACGTCGAAGATTTCGGGCTAGGTTAAGTTTGTTCTTTCTGTATTACTTCCCCACGATTTGTAGTCATTTTTCGATTATGGCAAGGAAGAGCTCCATGTCAAAGTTAACTTTCACTGAAAGTCATTTTACTCGTCATCGTTGTAGTCGTCATCGTCTTCACCATCATTGTCGTTATTGTCATCATCAACATCATCAGCATCACTATTATTATCATTGTCATTATCATTACCGTAATCGTTTTCATAACGGTTTCTTCTATTACCATCGCACAGGTATCTGTAGAAAATGCAGAGAGAGTTTTGAAAGCAAGTCACAGATTGATGAGCTAACGCTTGCAATCAAGGATCTAAAGATGGTGAGCAATCTAATCGATAGGTTCAATAGAATTGCACAGCCTTTTTTTAGCGCAATAACACTTTCTGAAGAAGTAATTAAAGTTAAACTAAAATTTCTATTTGTTGTTGTAAGTAATGTAGGAGGGCGTAATTAAGCAAGAGCACTGACGAACCTTGCAGTGCAAAAAAATTCCTTAAATAGAGTGCCAAGCCATATAGCCGCTACTCAAACTTGTGCTTTGAATATATCCTCAGGCCAACAGTAGTGACATATCAATGAATCCTACGGTTACTCCAGAAAAACATGAACCTCCTGCATTGGCTACGGAAACAACGGAGAGCCTTTACCACCCATCTGAGAGCTCAGAATATTTTGAAAGCGCAAAAGAGGTAAAAGGTACTTGTAGTAGTTCTGAAATACCACGGGGACTGACCGCGGAAACACCTGGGAGCTTTTACCACCCATCTGAGAGCTCCGAAGATTCTGATAGCGCAAAAGAGGCAAAAGGTAGTTCTAGAAAAGCACTCAATGCATTCCTAGCATGTTGGGATGTCAGCCCTGTACGTCGTCAGTTGCTAACATCAAGGGATTCAATAGCCCGCAGAACACAACGCCACCACATTCGTAAAGCAAGACAAGTTGTGATAGCAGCCCTAGAAGAAATTGCACCAGGAAATGCTGAAATCCCCTTGCATAAACTAGTGGTACCAGACGACGTCGCACAGACAGAGGACGAAGTTGACTTAACGCTTGTTGACGCCTTAGCAGAATGCTATAAGAATGCGAGCCACTGGAGCACACGAAGGCAAATCCTATCCATTATTGCTGACAAAGTTAGCTATCGAACGTTACAGAGTTGGATTCCTGGTCTAACACGATATAGATTTAATATCGCCAGGCAACACGCTCACATGTATGAAGGAGGTGCTGAAGTTGAAACTCGTAGTGTGCCGAGAATGTATGTCTCACAGCTCGAACACTTCCTTGACTTCATCACAAGTGAAGGCATTATCCAAGAACTTCCCTTTGGTGAACAGACGTTGAAATTATCATCCCCAGACGTTGGCATGTGTACTTTGCATTAAATAATCATCCTTAAAGGGAATCCGTTATTCAACGACAAGAAATTATACGACAATGTTTCCTTCCTTTATACCCTGAAAGGTCTCAAGATAGATGAGAGGGTGGAAAAGTTGCTCTAAAGATAATAAATAATTCAAATATTCCTCATTTTGTTTGCAAATTATCTCTAGTTTCAAGGCGGAATTTTGCCGCCGAATAACACTGTGTAATAGGGCGGAGCTGACTTTAATCGAATCTAAATGCGCCGCGTCGGAGAAATGTTTTATATTGACGGAACATCCAAGCGTTTATCGAATCTCAATTCGTTCATTCAACTTGAAAGCTCGTAAAAACTGAAATACAATAAATTAATTGAAAATAAGCCGTGACCATACAATATACACTAATTGAAATGAACCAATATACCTACACCGAGCAAGCTCGACCTGATGATGATGATGATAATGAAATGTCCTGAACTCGAACACGCGGGGCGTGTATACAAATAGATAAATACAACACAAATATCCTAAGCGAAACAAAACTACCTTTGATTGTACACGTTTCGGTATATAAATACAAAAACAAACAAGATGACATACCTCTTTCCCCGTTCTATTACTCCAATATTTCGATAATTCTTCAGTCTATCTTCTCTTCTGGCCGAATAAAACGTAATGCCTTCTGTGATATTCGTAACGGTCCCCAAGACGAAAGGGAAGCGTTAAAGGAAACCACATAAAAGAGATTAGAGCGTGATGGTTTTTTAACCAAATATTTATGACTTTCAAACTACCTCTTCTTTTTTTTTCAGAATTTTAATGAAATAAATCATTTTTTGACCTTTAGATTAAATCGAAGCGTGGAAATGATCCTTGCTGTGGTGAGCTGTTATACAAACCATTTTAATTAGGAGTAGCGGTAGGTACTCAAGAGCGCTTGTCAGCAGCTTTTGTACTCGATTGTCATCAAACGAGAGAATATTTTCTCATAAGACCAGCTGTGTTTACAAAGTCACGAATTCTTCTTGAATATTCGAATTTAAAAATAAAAGCGTCTTTAAAATCATTTTCTCAAAGAAATCTATTAATAACCTTTTACAATTTTGCACTCGATGAACAGTCTTAATCGATGTTGGTAACATACTGAAAAAAAGTCGGTTTTATCAACTATGTTAGAGTTTTCTAACTATTTCGTAACATAAGTTTCTTCTGTCATAATTTGCGAACTTGGTCTCCGACAAACGATTCCTCCCATACGATAAATCTATGTGAAAATAGTGATAATCAACTTATTTTTTAATCATTGATTCAAAAATATTTCAGTAAACAGATGAAAAGAAAGTCCACATCTTTATAAAGACCGGTTGGGTAAAACGAGTATCGGCAAAGACTCCTGGACCTCCACTGTTCGTGAACCACAGACATCCATCAGGTAGCATATAGAGGCCGTATAATAATCATACCGCCGTGCGATAGCAGCGACACCATACAATATCCAAAAGGCAAAAGGCAACATCCTTATGTTGTTTGCACCCTTTCGCAGATTATCCATAGTAACAACGAGGAATACTTCGTCTTAACAGCACCCTCCAAGTCAAGATCAGTTAAACATCACTTTGTGAATAATAATCACATAAAGACCTCATCAGCAGCGTTTGACTATGCAAAATGCGCAAACAAGCTGTCCGGTGTGCCACACGAAATAGAAAAAAAGAGGCCGGGTTTTTTCTGCGAATTTGAAATAGCAATATGCAGCAAGAAAATATACATTTGTGATAGAACTAGTTCACGATACGATAACAAAAAATTCTGTTTACTCAAATAAACTTTCATCAATATGGTGGTTTATGGACTTTTGATATAATTTATGCAAACTTAGGACGCCGTGAATTATCTTAGTTGAAGGGAAAAAAAGCCCTCTTTGAAAACGTTAATCGGTATTGGGAAAATAGAAAACTAGATTAAATAAAACTGTTCAAAATTAATGTATGGTTACAGATGCATAGTTATCCCTAAATATATTTGAATTTTTGTTGTTTGTTCTCTACGCTTCGCACCTGGCTGGAGCTTTGAGATAATGACAAGCTCTCTACCGATCAAACTACATTGAACTCTGCCGTTATGCCCTAAAAAGTCTGTAGAGAAAGCTGGTAGTGAAGAGTTTACTTCAAACATCATTAACAATAAAAATTCTCCTTCACTTGGGACAATTTTTTTTTTGTAATTCATCTTCACCTTTTATAATATAAGTTTAGGTTTTAGTAGTAAACATTGCTATTAGCGAAAACTCTCCATATAACAAAATCGATCGTAGCCATTATTTTTTCGTGATTTCTTATTATAATTTTCTTCTGTTATAATTTGCGAGATAATCTCAGGCAAACAATTGGTCTCAAATGATAACTCTATAATAAATAGAGATGATCAGCTTATTTTCTAAGCATTTCCTTCTGTTTCTTTAAACAATTGTTAACAAAGTTCGCATCTTTAATTTACAAAGTTTCGTTATTAACACTATGGCTAATTCCTAATCATGACAAAATTGAGCGGCTGGCTCTGTTAACAACTCGTTACCACTAAACCATATTTCTGAGCTCAGGTGATATATCTCATCAAGTTTTGATCGCAAAGGAAAACCTGAGCGTATTCTGATTCCAAAATTACTTATAGCCTTTACTACTACATCACAAATGCGCAACTTGGCTACAAACTACAATTTTTCACCTGTTGGTTATTCGCTATTCGAATGCAATATACTTTTAAAAAGTAGCTCTTCATATTTTTCCTTACTCTTTTTATATATGAAGTAAGCTACGGAAGAAACAGTATATGTTAACGTTAAAATAAGTCTACCCTATGCATAGCAGATTACTTGTCTGATTGTCTGCTTTACTGCTTGTCTCACTTCACTTATCTTCCAGCAGTAAAGTAACGGGTTTAAAGTAGAGTTAAATAACACCAGGACAGTTGCCATTTCGGTGATTATTATATAATTCGGAAATCGCTCTCTACTAAGAGAGATCACAATTTTCAGTGTAACATATGGTACATAACAGACAACTAAAGCCAGCTGCACCCAAAGTGCATTGTACACTGCCTTTCTGTACCGCGCCATGTTCAGAGTAATTGATTGGCCCGCCTGTTGTTGAGCATGATCTTGTACTTGAGCTTGATGATGACTGAGAGCGCGGAAAATTTTTGTGTACGAGGCGATTGAGATAACTAGGCAAGATGATGTAGCTATGAAGCTGCACCAAAAGGTTATAAGGTAATTTAGAAGAGAGAATAAACCAGGGGCTAGACATAAAATCCAAAAGATAGCTAAAATGATGTACGTGCGCCTCAAAGTTACAATATCTTTGTATCTCAGTCCCAACAACAGGGCGAGAAGTCGGTCCACGCTTATGGCCGTCAACGTTGACAAAGACACCCCACATAATGCATAACCTGATATGTAGATTGCGTTCCTTACGTATCTACAAAGACTCCAATGTTCGTGAACCAAAGACATCCAATAGGTAGCACAGAGAGGCTGGGTAACAAGACCAACCAACAGATCAGTTGTTGCCAGACAACGATACAAGAGTTTGGATGGCGGATTGAGGGAAGATTCCTTATGAAGGGCAACAAGGATGAGAGAATTCCCAAGTGTTGCTGTGATGGAGAATAGAATGTTGACTGCTGAGAACGAAATGGACTGTTTTTTAAACTCACCTATCCAAACCGGTGGGCATAGCAATCTTTCAAATGTTTTCGATTGTGTTCCAGTTCCTGTTATATTTGTTGTCGACATTATCCTGCTTTCGCGTCCACTCTTTTACGAGTTATTCTTAGTTACAAACAAGGGATATTTCGTCTTAACAGCAAACTCCGAGTCAAGATCAGTTAAAACTTAGTTTTTTAATAGCAATTAAAGAGAGTGAAAATTCATCACTACTACCTGACTATTCAGTAAACTGTGAGGTTTGTCGAACGAACGAGAAAAAAGACCGGTTTTTGTGCGCGAATTTGAATTGGTAATAAGGGTAATATAAAACTGTATTTGTGATAGGTTAATTTCCCAACACAACATAAAACAGAAAAAAATGAAAGCGGAAAAAAAAACTTCTTTACTGTCGATTTAAAGTGAAAACAACGCCCATCTGCTTCTGGTTCTGTACGCCAGCTGCATGAAATAAGTGTGGTCCTGGCCTGTAAACAGCAAGTGAATCAGTTTTTTTTTGCACTAAATTCTTTTGCAATTTAATGACGATGCATTGCAATCTGAAATCACCTAGCCTGGAACTAGGTAATTTGGCCACCGTAAAGAATTCCAAAGCTGAAGTTTCGAGCATTAGGCCTTCGTCAGAGCGAATGGAGGAATTGTGGGTTGTGTGAGTGTTTAGATGCAGAAACGCCATTTATGGGGGCATGATAACGAGAAAACAATAATAAATAAGTTGAATCACAAGCGCTTGTTGATACTGCGGTGATTAAGAGCGCCGATTTGAGAGATAAATTTTTTTCTCTACATTATTGCGGCTTTTCGAACCGCCTGGATGTAGGGAAAGGCCGCGATAAGATTTAAGCGTCAGCGACTAATTTGGATGCGTCCTTGTCATTTCTGTCTACGTCATGAAGGTGTTCATGGAAACGGTCACCTAGTCGTCTTCCTATTTCACAAATGTATAACTTTTAGCAATAAATGCAAGTTATGCAGTAAATGACATTGGTGTCAGAGCTCGTATTTAGTTGCTGTTGTTATCTTTAGCCATTTCCAGGCGTTCGTTCAAAACGGAGCGAAATGGTGCATGGCATGATAACAGCGGCGGAGTGTAAAAAAAAAAAACAAAGAAAACGGGAGAAGTTTGGGTCGGGTCAGGTGAACACCGTTTTTACCTGAGTCGACCCAAGCCGCACTCTTTTTTTCACTCAGCCTTGACTATCGCGCCGTTTACTGTGCACTTCATTTTACTAACTGAAAGCCTCGAATAGGCTGTGTTATCACTCAATAAGCTGTCAATAAAAACTGTGATGTAGGCTAAGAGTGACTACTACAGATATTTTCTTCGAGTCAGTGGTGGAGCAACTCATTACGAAAGAGGAATGAAGAGTTCGACAAAATTAATTCAACTTTAATTCTTATTACGGTAATCTTTTGCAAAGGTTTCTGTAGCTTTATGCGTTGCGCCTATGAAATGATTGAATGATTTTGTTCGGTTGCAAAACCGTATTGTAGAAAGATAGTTTTGTTTTTCAAAAAACCAAAACCTCATCTTAATCTTAAAACCTTCGCTAAAATAACATGTTATTGGGGTCCATAGACTCATCCAAGTGAAGTCTTATTGTTCCTTCCGGATATATATGATGTATATACTGACCCAAACTTCTCCCGTTTTCTTTGTTTTTTTTTTTTTACACTCCGCCGCTGTTATCATGCCATGCACCATTTCGCTCCGTTTTGAACGAACGCCTGGAAATGGCTAAAGATAACAACAGCAACTAAATACGAGCTCTGATTATAGAGATATGCTTAACAGCTTGGGACATTCACTTTATCATATTCTATTTAAAGATCAGTTTCGGCTTGGCTTGCTTGGCGTAGCTCATGACTCAGCAAGACGAAGTAAATAAAGGAACACTTCAAAACTTTCTAGACTATTTCAGATCATTACTCTACGATATCTAAAAATCGCGCTCGGAAATAAGTCGATCGATCCATAATTTTGAATTTTTATGTACCACCGACAAAATTTATTTGATTCTCATTTTATCTATGAGATATACCTTCATTTATGACATTTATGGCAATTTATCTGTTTCATCTTATTTACCGATCAAAAATTTACATACAACCTGTTATTCATTCCGTGATATTCGTAACGGTCCCGAGGACGAAAGGGAAACGTAAACGTTAAACGGCAGGACATAATATAGATTAGAGATTAGTAGTTTTTGAACCAAATATTTAAAGCTTTCAAAATACTTATTCTTACTTTCGGAATTTTTAATGACATAAATCATTTTTTACCACCATTCAAGCGCGGAAATAATACTTGCAGTGAGCTGTCATTGAAGTTTCTGAGCAACGCGACTGAAAACAGGACTTCTTACGGCTAATAAAATTACGCGCTTTACAACATAGATATAGCTAATTGTTGGAAAAATGAGGTGACACGTAACATTATAATTTATTTCCTCAAAAATCGCGGGGTCGTTTTCCACAAGAACTCCCTAGAGTTCTGAATAGAAACTTTCATAAAGACAGGTGTGCAGAAAAAATTGCTCTTACTCCTGCCGACCAGAATTCTGATCCAAAAAGCGATGTTATCGCTGCTTTGTTACGAAGGGAGAAGCAATTCTGGATAATTACACGATTGAATTGCGCGACAGCGGTCACGGTGTATTTTAGTGTGTGCTGTTGTTGCCGGTTACACTGAATAGAATCCTGTAGTTTGGTTTTGAAATGTTCATACAGGTTTGAATAGCGTAAGCTATCAGAACTCAAATATGAAATAACAGAAGCCAAATTTTTAAAAAAAGAGTTTGCGAGCGCTTATCAAATCATGAAATTCGATACGTTGTTGTTGACGTCTTTCGTCACGAGATAATAAAATTTGTCAAATTTTGGCCTTTTAAAATGTTTAAAGTATTAATCGGTGTGATTTTAAAGCTCTGCCCTACTATATTATCTACTTAAATTGGTTAAAATCTATTTTATTGAGCTACTCATAAAAAAACGGTCGGAGTTTGCTCGATGAACTAATTTGCATAATCGGCTGTCACGCTAGCAATACCACTAAAAGTTTGAAGTCACCTCTGCGAAGAAAATCAATAATTGCAAGATGTTTTTATATTTTTCTGCAGCCAAACATCTTATTAGCAGAAATCAAGCGGAAGTTTTAATGATCTGGTCTGGACTTGAGCAATATCAACCAAGAAAGAAAGAGTACTTTTGACCAATTTCAGAAAGCTGTCCAACGAGTGTTTTTAAATAAATTATGACGAGCCTCTGAATAAACGAATATCAAAATTGAAAAGCTTTTTATACACCTTATATATCTCACAGTTTAAGAATACAAAATATTTTTTGCTGCATGCGGTGTGAAACGAGGACCGGGCTATTCGACTTTTAAATTTTCGATGTCGCAAGAGGTCAAAAAAGGGCCTTTTGAAGCTTTGACTTTTGAGAGCTCTAAAAGTTTTATTTTAACGTATTTCCAGACAATAATGTGGTTTAATTTATTTGTTACCAAAGATAGTTTATTGGGCAAAGTTTGAGTGAAAACTTTTTTTTAGATGCGAAATGCCCCGGACCGCTCTTACAGAGATCGCCACTTAAAATCATTTTTAACACCGTGAAAGACGCTCATGGTATTGGGAAGTATCTTGAAAGTCAACTTTACGTTTACGAAAGATATAGTTTTGATTGGTTGCAACAAACATTTGCTGTAATCGATAAAATTATTCACGGCCCGCTAAGCATTCTTCAGTCAATGCCTGAGTCTGTATTTTTGAAAGGAATCATAAAAACTAACCATGGAATTAGCTTTTTGTACAGCCACATCCAACATACATACATACATTTTATCACTTGGATTTGTATTTGCAGGTTTTCATGCGCCCACAGTTAGCTTGAGTGCTTTTCTAGGTGAGTCACATGTTAGACGTAAACCTATTACATAAGCTTTCAAAAATTACCAATAATCTAATAGTATTGTTTATAAGACAAATTCATTGTTACAGAATAAATAAATTTTCAATATGATATAGAGATATAGAGAGATTAGAAATTACAAGTTTGCCTAGGGCCTAGCTGAGGATATAACATGTTAGCTGCTATAAAAAAATAAAAATAAAGAAAATTTTAAAAAATTAAAAAAAAAAAAACGCGCTAGAATAACCTTAACCCTTTAAATGATTTGTCGAATGTCCATAAAATAGTCTTCTAAAATGAGAATGTCAAAGAGTTTTCTTTTTATTGTCTTTTCTCAATTTTAAGGGCACCTCAGATCAAAACTTTTTTTCTAATTCTTGAGAAAGAATGTAGTCGAATTGATAGTCTAGAGTTTTGTTTATGAAAGTTGGCAGAAGCAGAAGATCGAGTGTTATAAAAATGCATCTCAGAAATATCTTGGAAGAGTTCTCGAATGCTGCAAGATGCAGCATTCAAGTGTATCTACATTGGCTATGCAGGATAGCTTTTGAATTTCCTGTCGGTTTATTTTCTAAGTCTAAATGCCGCTCTGGGTCCCACTCTAACACCTTACAAATTACATTAAAAAACAACAACAACAACAAAAACAGTAGCCACTGTATACTCACAACAAATACTCAATTTCGAATGGAGAATAATACATGGGTGCAGGTAGATACGGAATTTTTGCTTCCAGGGCTGGAAATCCTTCTCAAACACTGCAGTTTATTCTATATAGTAATTTAATTTTGGCTGCCTTTGTGGATTTTGACAATATTTCAACTAATTTTAAGTTTCACAACACCACTTGAAGAACAACGATACAAATTTTTATGTAACAGAACACAGCTTTGACTTAATTTAATAATAATAATCTCTCAA
This sequence comes from Pocillopora damicornis, assembly GCF_964200805.1. Taxonomy (NCBI): domain Eukaryota; kingdom Metazoa; phylum Cnidaria; class Anthozoa; order Scleractinia; family Pocilloporidae; genus Pocillopora; species Pocillopora damicornis. The sequence goes on along the minus strand of NC_142680.1, from coordinate 16,770,284 downwards.
GTAACGGTTAAGAATATATGAAAGTCATATATTTGAACTGGGGATAAAGACGTGAATGAAAGTGATCCTCGCAGTAATGTGCACTACTTGGACCAGCTCCCAGTTGGCTTGTTAGCTCAGTTGGTAGAGCGCTGAACCGGTATCGCAGAGGTCATGGGTTCAAATCCCGTACAGGCCTGAATTTTTTTCAGGCCTTATTTTCACTACTGCCTAAGTAGTGCACATTACTGCGAGGATCACTTTCATTCACAAATCTCTCAAGTGTTCTCCTGCATAGATGCATGTTTTTTGGAAAGTTTTCAATTTGACATTTCACCTCCGACTCTCATTTTAGAATAGACAAGACCATTGCATGCTTTTCTTCGTGGAATTCTTAGTAACCCCTTGCTATAAATGGCCACACGAAAATTGTCGATCTCTTCGCCTGACGAAGACCAGCAGTGTAGCAGTCGAAACGTCGCAGTCAGCATTGATGGATATGACGGCGACACGCAATTTAACAGTGTGAACGCCATAGCCCAGCTTCGGACACGTGGATAACTGATTCGCCTCTAATACCTAGGAAAAGTGCACTTAGTACTGCTGTTTTGCGTGGGAAGCTTTATGCAGTCGGAGGTTATGTTGGTGGAAGGTTTTTGAACACTCTCGTCGTATACTTCCCTAAATAAAATAGTTGGAAGTTGGTAAGCTGTATGAACCTGGGACGTAGCGGAGCGGGGATTGCAGTAGGTTGGAAACTTAAGTTAGAGAGTACCAGCGCTGCAGGATTCAATTCAATGTTCCTTGAAAGTTGGTAGTCACACAAACAACATATAACATCACGTACTCATAAATGGAAAGTGTCGCGCCATCTTTCCCTCTTAATATGTAGGGTGAAGTGGGGATTTACAACTCAGGATTAAAACAAATCGACATCTTTCATACATGACATATGATTAAAGGAGATACTGTTTCTTTTTGTCTGATGACCCATTTTGACTAACGTTTACGGAAGCCTATTTTAGACACTTTTAGCTACTAATGCAGATTGTGGGACAATTACTCATTTGACATCGATCCTTCGTGAGCGTATGAAAGGTCACGGAAGAATGTCACGATTCAGCATTCTCCAAACAAAATAGTTGCTGTATCAAAATGTTGGTCTGCTTTGAGAAAGTTGCTCTTCAGCTCTCCAGGATTTCGTCCAATTTTCCTTAACATCTTTGCATCACACAAACCAGGAATTTACATAACGTACCCATGCTTTATGAAGTAAAGCGATAGGCTTCTCTCCGAGCGTGATGTTTTATTTTGAACTCGTTCTCGCGTTATGGTCTCGAAATATTTTAAAATTAGCCATAAATACTAGAAAACAGGATAGATCATCATTTTTCTTCCCGTTAAAGTTTGGTTCAATTAATGCAGTGCAGAAGGTTACAGAGATCTCACTTCTATCCGTCTCTGATGATTTGGTTTTAATAATGTAACCAGGCCACTGTAAGGAGATTCTGAAGCTAACTTTTTCAGCGTTAGCCCTTAGCTTCGCTTTAACAGCCAATTTACTTCATCAACTCCCTCAGGTGATAACACAAAATTATCTGGAAAAAATCTCTACAGACAAACCACCATAGTTTCTTAGCTTGTCTGCTTTAGAAACTTCAAAATCATTTATTCGTCTCTGGTCGGAGGTCCAAGCGCTTTCGTTTAGCTCGCCAGTTCAATATTCGATCTTGTATGTGCGTAAGAGGGTAAATTATAAAGGAATTGGCGTCTTCGCACAGCCCTGTTATTATCCACATCTGAATAATGGCTACATTTAAAAATGGCCAGGGTTATTTCTATCAAAGCACCTAAGGTTTTGTTGACAAGAGATAATGAAGGGCGATTTATGGCGTTGCTGTTTTGGTTGAGCGGTAATTCATAGTCTTAATTAACTGACAACCCGGTTCACGGTGGCAGTCGTTTTGCTCTAATATTGTATCTATAAGCGGCCAAACAAACGAGAACATTTATGAGTCGACATTGAGAGGAGAATGCGGAAATATTCTCTACAGCAGCGAAACTATAGAGCACTGACAGAGGGGAACCTTCGCTGCACATAGTGCAAAGCCACCCATTCTTAACATAGATTTCGCCATAGAAACTAAAACACTAACGCAGCAAACAAAAGATTCAGTATCGGAATTTTTTGTTCTAATTTTGACCGAAACACCACAGGCGAGGAACCGTTTTGGTCAGTCTTCGTCGAAATCTTCGTTTGATGCAACGCGGTTCTCCTTCGTAAGGCTAAACCTTACTCGCAACTTCCATTTCTTCTTTACCTCTTGAGTACGATGTATCACAACTCTCAGTAAAGCTTGCCGAAGATAGGTCTACATCGCTATCGCACATTATTTCAAGAGTATTTCAACGCAGACTGATACAAAATTACAAGCGATGCAAGAGATTTGCAAAAGTCAATTGAGAGTTTTCACAGTTTTTTACTTCATCAGCCACTACTTTGCGAAGATTTTGAGAGAGATTTCACCTAAGCAAATTGAAGAAAATCAAAGGCAAATCAAAATATCGCTGACGAGGGCCCCTCTTCGTGGAGGTGGAGCGTTCGCTTAATAACGAAAATCATTTTGATAATATTTACTACAGCAAACGATAGTTGGAACCTTGCTCATTGCCTTTTGATAGCCTTTAGTGACCTTGCAAAGCGAAAGCATAAAAACTTTTCCGGAAAACATTACGCTGGCGCGCGCGCCATTGAGTAAAACCCCGTGGAGTCTCCTTGAGTATATTTCTATAAGCAGGGCTCATATTTAGTTGCTGTTGTTGTCGTTAGTCTTTTCCAGGCGTTCGTTTAGTAAAACGGAGTGACATGGTAGAAATGATAGCAGCAATGGAGTGCAAAACGGAGGAGGCTTGGGTCGGGTCGGGTCGAGTGAACGCCTATCTTTACCTAACTCGACCCAAGCCTCACTCTTTTTTCGCTCCGCCGTGGCTATCGCGCCGTTCACTGTGCACTTCGTTTTACTAGCTGATCGCCTAAAACAGGCTATGTTATCACTCGATAGGCTGTCAATAAAAGCTTCTTTTTTTTCTTTTTTCTCAGAGGGCACGGTAACGAATCCTGCAGTCTGATTGGTTCTTTATCTGATCAGTATTCCTATCTCTGCCCACGGGCCACGGTAACGCTTTCGTAAGTCGCCGAGTACATCCCTACTCTCGTTGCCACTTTTCATAAATGTATCTCGTTTTTCCGAGTGGGCAGTATTTTTAAGCAATGATGTTGGTCACAACCTCAAGCCGATAAATAACTTATGAATCCTCTCTTTTCTCTCTATCAAGTCACTGTGGTTGACAGAAAAATATTGGCTTGAGAATGAATTTGTATAAGCAATCGTGTCATTAAGTGACAAGCGGAATTAATTTTAATTGTTCTCAAAAATTACCTATGAAAGTTAACACATGAGGTATTTGGTTACAGTTGAACAAATCGATGGAACTTTCATCCATTTAATATCTGAATTTTCTCATACAATTTGTATTCGTAGTAAAAGAGCGAGCGAAGTTTTGATTTCAGTTTTACAACAAATGTACGCTCTTGGTGAGTCTTTCCAAGTCTGTTCAATTTGGAGATTTGTACCGTAAATTGCATAACAGAAATTGGAGGAATTCGATGAAAAAAAGCCGCATTAAATCTTCTTGTGTCTCGTTGGAGTGTATCATTCCAATTTAGTTTTTGTGGAAAACTTACTTAATGAACAGAGGTAAATCTTCGTTCATGAATTAATCGTCGATGAGAGTGAATAGTACTTTCCGTTGGATCATAGACTGTTTTTGAAGGAAACATTGTCGTGACAGTCCTTGCCAAACTAGCTTCGTTGTTTTTCAAAAGTGTTCATGCGCTTTTTTTTTTCCTTACGCGCTCTCTAATTGACAGGTGTCAGATATTTGTAAAAATAATGTTTCAAAGTTTTTTTGGAAGCCTTTTAATTAACAAATAGAGAAGCCTTGACTGTGCTCTGTTCTGTTATAAAGCACTTAGGAAGCGGCTAGAGCACTCAAGAACAGAACAGAGCACAGTCAAGGCTTCTCTATTTGTTGTATAATAAAGAATCCATAAATTCCCCGAGCATTACTTTCAATTTTCAAAACAAACTTTATTTCCAAAGCGAAGAACAGTGTCGTCAGCATGCTCTATACTCTCATAAAGCACGCTACAATAAGCCAATCAGAATCCTTGTTAGAATGGTTCAAATAATCGGATTGGCTGTACAAGACTAAAGCTGTCAAAAGTGTCAAATCATCAAAGTTCAAAAACCATCAAAGTCCACATTCTACGATAGTTCACAAACTTAAATAGTTCGGCAAGTCGAATTTAACACTTTTGCCTGAAGTTTTTAAGTCTCTAATACAGAATCTTGAAGTGAAATGTTCAGTGAAGGGCGCACGCGAGTTTTTTCACATGACAAGGTATAAAACAAACTGTTCAAGGCGAGTGTTTTTTGAATGAACGACAACCGAATTCACCGAAACATGAAGATCGCTCGGGATACGGCAAAACTCGGCTGCAGTGACTTTCCACTCAACACATCGGAAAGAATATCAGAGCAAGCTCTTATTTTTTCACTCGAAGGGCGGCCGATACAATTTCTGAGACTTGCTTTACTGTGATGACCGGAGATCGCCATGATGAGCGAGCCGCGATGGACTTTAGCATGATCATATTCGCTCAGACACCGTCGTGATTAGAATGAATTTTAACAGTTATGCCAGTTTGGTTATATTTTTCATCATTTCTGTTTTGTGCTGTTTTGTTTTTGAACACTGAACTTTAAATACTATATGAGTGTTAGCTGCGTTTGATTTTTATTTCCGTACATAAGCTTGCTCTAACTGAGCGTGAATTAATCTTTAAAACTCGGAATGTCTATTTTGTTTTTCCTTTGAGGATTTTCGCATCTGCTCACGTTTTAATTACGTAAATTGCGGCGCCTGGTATGTTTACAAACCGTTATTTGGTTCCGGCTCGCTTGTTCCGAAACTTTACTTTCAATTATCGGAAAAAAGCTAAAAAGAAGTCCCGGAAAAGGTCGAACATAGTACAATTTGGCAGATAGCGTGACAGCTTTAGCTCAGTTCTATACTCTATACTCTCATAGAGCACGCTCTCTCAACCAATGACAGCGCGCGTTATATCCGAACTTTATTATAAATCACCTTTATCATTATGCAAATGAAAATGTTTCGGTGAAGCTCTTCTCCTTAATTTGCATCACCTCTATTTTAACTACCGTTTACTCGATCAAAAATTGTTCTGTTTATGGAAGATCTTGCCGTATTTAGAGCCCTAAATCATTCGGGTTCAGTTTTGGCAAGAATTCAAAGTATATTATTTACTGGCTTAGGGTCGGTCTGTACGGTGAAAAACTGTGACCGAGGTCACAGTTTTTCCCCTATGGGACCTCCCAGCCGGCAAATAACATATATTAATGCAGACTTCGATTGATTATTACCGATATTTTCTTCGATTTAGTATTAGAGCGATTTATCAACGGTTAGACAAATGGAATGCAATCACCTGTCGTATACACCCAGACAAAAGAAGATACTGATGATGCCGGCTTCAAATTTGAAAGGCGAACAAAAACATTTGAAGACCTAATTTGCTCACATCATAGGCAGGTGGATTATAACAACAATCACTTCATTTTACCAGTCCACATTCTCCTCTCACTTATGGCATTTTTGGGGAACTTTCTCATCCTTGTTGCCCTTCACAAAGTATCTTCCCTCCATCCGCCGTCCAAACACTTGCAACGTTGTTTGGCAACAACTGATCTGTTAGTTAGTATTATTGTCAGCCAGCCTTTCATTGCCCCTTATTGGATGTCCTTGGTTCACAAAGAGTGGTATCTTTGTCGATTCGCATACAAAGCAACGTACATAACAGCCTATATGCATTGTGTTCAGTGTGGACAGACTTTTAGCTCTGTTGTCGGGGCTAAGATACAGAGAAATTCAATGTAATTTTGAAGCCCACCTACTTCGTGGTAGCAACCTTTTGGGTGCAGTTTGGTGTCACTGGTTTAAGTTACATTTTAGACTACCGAATAGATACGTAGTCCTACCTTTTATACTCCGTTGGCGACGACTTATCCTCCCTCCGTTTCCCCTAAGAATCATGTTATCCCCCCCCCTCAAAAAAAAAGAAAAGAAAAGAGAAAGTCAGTCTTTTACAATATGACCACTTCTTCCTTTTAATATCCTCTAGCTCTGACATTTCCACATAATGAATATACTGGTCTTGAATAATCGTACAGCCTGATTAAGAATTTGACCCTTCACTTGATTACTGACGCTCCTTTTAGTGAAAATTTTGTTCCATAGATTTCTTAGACTCCTAAATAACACCTACAAGTGGACGATGCGTTCTTTGGTTTCATCGTGAAACACAGGGATTACATGCGAAGGAAGGTTGTCAGTGGAGAAATATCAGTCAAGAAGCTTATTTCATCTTCTGTAGAGCAGCTCTCTTAAAAATGTACAACTCGGTCGTTTATCGTGTTAGATAAACAGCAATTCTATCTTTACGTTAAACTAATATACATTTTTTTTTAATGAAAGACTTTAACAAAGTAAATATATCATTATTATTTTTCTATATTTAAAGATTAAAAGTGAGACTTAATTTTTGACACAAAAGTCTCTTACAGGTGTAGTTGCGGTGGGCAGTTGACTTACATAGCAATGTAATACAATAATCCTGAATGTGTTTAATGCAATAAATCGTTTATTGTCGCGATCCTTCAAGTGCTAAATCTATGTGGATTAAAATATTTGAAAACTGCCCAAGGAAAGTGGCAGAAAGGAGAGCTGGGCCCCTATTTGTTGACCTAAGATTCTAATCAAGTTGCATGCCTCGCATGTTGATGATTGTTACAATCGCTCACGTCAAGTACCGTGCGATTATTTAAGATCAGACTATTTATTGTATGGAAATGTCAGGCCTAGAGGGTGTTTAAAGGAAGAGGTGGTCATAATGTTAAAGAACCTGACTTTTTTTTGTTTTTTTTGTTTTGTTTTGTTTTGTTTTGTTTTTTTTTGTTTTGTTTTGCTTGTTTTTGTTTTTGCTTTTGTTTTTTTGTTTTTTTGGGGGGGGGGTCGCATGTTTTTCAGGGGGAACGGAGGGAGGATAGGCCGTTGCCAACTGAGTATAAAACGGGGACTACAGAGAATTGACAGCCAATGAGAAGGGAACATTAGAATACTATGGAGCCTTATGGGGAATCAAGGAATATTCATCGTGACACAAATAAAATCCTCCCATCCATCTCCCCCATCCCTCCTTATTTAGGGTTACAAATACCGACCTGTTCAGAATGCTTAAATTCAGGTGCTTAAAGAAAATGCAACTAGAAAGTGGAGCGACTCACAAATAAGAAATGTATGCTCTGATAAAAGATGTTACACTTACAGCATTTCCAGCCTTAGATTACTGCTAAAAGTATCTGAAGATGACTCCGTTAGCTGGTTGTCTCTCAAATACCAAGTAACATTGACTTATGTAATCTAATGATGTTAAAGAATGGATGTCACATTTTGCAGGACGTATTAGTTGATAGCTAATCATCTTCTTTGTGAATAATAATTACTCCGTCATGCACCGATCAATTCGAATCTCAACGTTTCCTTTCCTCCCTCTCCCACTCCCCCGGGAAACCCACGGGCATAGGTCCGTCGTCCGTACCTGAGGGATAGGAATTTGAACCTTGCCCGGCTAAGATGGAAATTTTGAACTAGAATCGGAAGGGTCATAAGTAACTCACTACGCATTTGAACCGTACACGTTATAAACTCCTGCTTGAGAAAAGAGGCGATTTGGTATAGAAATCTGCAACACAACCACGAGTAAGAACTGAAAAATAGGGTGTTCAATTCGTATTGATAGCGTTGGAAAATCGGGAAATAAGGCCTTATGTCATTCATTACAAGCTGGAACAAATGTTTGTTTGGTTAAGAAATTCGATTCGTTATCTTTTACAGCAAATGTAAACTGGCACACAACTTGATTAGATTTTTTATTTCCACACGGACCAGCAAGCACATGGCAAATCATTTTCTAATCAGTAGTCTCCTCCTTGAGACAGCCGAGCAAATAAAAAATGGGTAACTCACTTTATCAAAGTCCTGAAAATGGGGAGATAAAAGTTGACTTGTATTCCCTCAGTTACCCCTTTTTCTCCCCCTTAGTTGCCCTGTATTTGTCATATCATTTGTTTCCATTTCGTCGTCTTTATGATATCCACTTTTCAAGTTGTAAACTTTATTTTGTTTTACGTCTTGCGGGGTTGATTCTGTAGATGTGCTGTGTACGTTGTCTGACCCGACTTAAAATACTCAGCTGACTGTACGCTACGCAAGACTCTGTACCTCAATAAGAATCGAAAGAGTTAATAATCAGTCTATTATTTTCAACTGTTATTAGCAGACGACTTTATTCCCTTTGGTGTTGGAATCGGATTTAGACTATCAAAGGGGAATCGTTCATCGCACAGTAAAACAGCAACAAAATGAATCCAATTACTTGCCCTATACATGACAGTGTGTTTGAAACATAAAAAAGTAACAAGAAATTTAGGGTAGTTTAGTATTTTCGCCTGTGTTGATAACGTTAATTGGCCACTATAAAAAGTTTAAAAGCTGACGTTTCGAGCGTTAGCCTAGAGCGATTGGAGGAATTTTGGATTGTGTGTGGGCTTATGTACAGAAAGTGGAGCTACGCTATTGGTGGGAATATGGTGACGAGAGAACAAGAATGAATTATTTCAGTGAAAAGCACTCGTTGATACCGTGGGGATTAAGAGTGCTGATTTGATAGATACATTTTTGTTCTACAGTTTTACTGCCTTCCGAACTTCGTAGGTATGGGGAAAGGCCGCAAATTGCCATATGCTGCTTAGAATGATTAGGGTGATTAAAGTGTCTAGCGGCTGGTTTGGATGCGTTCTTGTCGTTTCTTTCTACGTCGCTAAGGTGTTCTCGGAATCGGTGACCTATTTGCCTTCCTTCCAAGAAACAGGCCTATCTCACTATTAATTAGATATTTGAAAAAATGGGACCTCAAGCTTCTTGACCTTTAATTTTCTCCTGGCCACAACATACAATTCGGCTAAATTTTCGGTTTTCAAAGAAGTGGGTAAATAATAAATGAAAAGTTAAGATAACATCTTAAACTTGTCGCCGTTTCGTTCCCAAGTCCAGATAGGAGCGACACGAAGAGAAAAAAAATTCGAATATTTTCAGAATAACTTTGTATCTGTAACCGACATTAATTTAAATTTTAAGTTATTCTCTCAGTTTTCCTAAGCGGAAAACTATTCGTGGCATTACAAGATCACGTGAATTAATAATTCACGCTATTATCTGGGTAAGAAAACGAATCCGATCCACGTCGGCGGATATGTTGGTCAAGACGTCCACCGACAATTGGTCGACTTTCTATCGACTGCTGGTCGACTCTTGATATCCTATCACTGAAGCTTTATATAAATAAAGATTTTTTTTCTAATATGTTGGGGAATGAACCTAACAAAAGTGCAGTTTTACTTTCTCCTAATTACTAATTAAAATTCGCGTAGAGAAAACGGCTTTTTTCCTCTTTTGTGTAACAAACCTCACAGCTTTCGGGCATTTTACATAGTCAGACGCTACTGATGAATTTTATTCTCTATAAATGCTAGTAAAAACATAGGGTTTAACTGATTTTGACTTGGGGGGTGCTGCTAAGGAGCTAAGGATAATTAACCTGCAAAAGGGTGGAAACGACAACAGGATGATGGCGACAACAAATATAACGGGAAGTGGAACACATACGCAAACATATAAAGAATCGCTATGCTCCACGGTTTGGGTAGGTGAGTTTAAACAACAGTCCATTTCATTCTCAGTAGTCAACATTCTCCTCTCCATCACAGCAATTCTTGGAAATTCTCTTGTCCTCGTTGCCCTTCACAAGGAATCTTGCCTTCATCCGCCATCCAAGCTCTTGTATCGTTGTCTGGCAGCAACTGATCTGTTGGTTGGTCTTGTTACCCAGCCTCACTGTGCTGTTTACTGGATGTCTGTGGTTCACGAACACTGGAGTCTTTGTCGGTACGCAAGGGACGCAAAGGAAATAACAGGCTATACATTGTGTGGAGTTTCTCTGTTTACAATGGCGGCCATAAGTGTGGACCGACTTCTCGCCATGTTGTTGGGACTGAGATATAAGGAAACTGTAACTTTGAGGCGCACGTATATTATTTTAGCTATCGTTTGGGTTGCAAATTTAATCTCTAATTTATTCTCTCATCTCAATTTCCGCATAACCTTTTGGTGCAGCATTATAGGTATATCATCTTGCCTGGTAATCTCAATCACCTCGTACACAAAGATTTTTCGCGCTCTCAATCATCATCAGGCTCAAATACAAGATTTCGCGCAACAACCGCCGAGCCAACCAAATGTACTGAATATGACGCGATACAGAAAGGCAGTGTACAGTGCACTGTGGGTGCAGTTAGCTTTAGTTGTCTGTTATGTACCACAATTTACAGTAGGAATTATGATCTCTCTTAGTACAAAGCGATTTTCGAATTTATTCATACTACATGGAATGGCAAATGTCTTAGTATTCTTTAACTCTACTTTAAACCCGTTCCTTTACTGCTGGAAAATAAGTGAAGTAAGACGAGCAGTAAAGCAGACCATCAGACAAGCAATCTTCTATGCAGAAGGGTAGACTGTTTCTTCTATAGCTAATTTAAAAAAAATTATAGTCAGTGGTCAGGAGAGAGGAGAAGATATTGCATTTCATTATGAAAAGAATATGGAAAGACATGAAGAGCCTCTTCTGAGTAGTACATTGTATACGAATTATCTAACGAACAACTAACGGGTGAAATATTGTAGTTTAGTGGCCATAACAAAACAATAACATGTCTTCGATTTGCACATTTGTAATGAAGTAGTGAAGGCTATTATTTTGGAATCAAAATATGCTCAGGAATTTTTTTTTTTGCGATCAAATCGTGATGAGATGCGTCTCCTTAACTCAAAAATATGGTTTAGAGATCAACGGATTTTGTCATGACTGGGAATTAGCCATAGTGTTTACAACGAAACTTTGTAAATTAAAGATGCGGACTTTGTTAACATCTGTTCAAATACACAGAAGGAAATGTTTAGAAAAGAAGTTGATCATCTCTATTTCATGTCTGACACATTAGACAGCTTGTTCGAACATTTTTCAGAGTCAAACGCCACTGATTTAGTGTTTATGTAACTGTTATTCAAAAGGTGAGGTTTGACGGATATTGACTTTTCATGGAAGATAAGTGAAAAGAGACGAGCAGTAAAGCAAACAATCAGACAAGCAATCTGCTATGCAGAGGGTAGACCTGTTTTAGCGTTAGTATGTACTGTTTCTTCTATAGCTAATTGAAAAAGGGGGAAGGGGGAGATATGCCATTTCATGATAAACGGAGTAAGAGAAAATCTGAAGAGCTACTTATAAGTTGTATATTGTATTTGAATTATCTAACGAAAAAATAACAGGTGCAGAATTGTAGTTTAGTAGCCATAACAAAACAATAATATGTCGCCATTTTTGCGCATATAAAATGAAGTAGAGAAGGCTATTAGTTATTTTGGAATGAGAACGCACTCCAGATTTTTCTTTGCGATCAAAACTTGATGGGATATGTCTCCTTAGCTCAGAAATGTGATTTACTAATAACGAGCTGTCAAAGGAGCCAGGCGCTCGATTTTGTCATGATTAGGAATTAGCCATAGTGTCTATAACAAAACGTAAATTAAAGATACGGACTTTGATAACATCTATTCAAATACACAAAAGGAAATGTTTAGAAAATAGGTTAATTATTTGGGACCAATCAATTGCCGAAGATTGAGCTCGAAAACTCTCACAGAAGAAAATTATGATAAGAGATGTTAAAAACAAAACTTCTAACATGGTTGATAAGACCAGCTAGCTATTTCTAAGTACGTTACCAGCATCAATTAAGACTGTTTATCCAATGCAAAATTGTAGTCCTCAGAAAATTATCCACAGATTTCATTGTGCAAGTAGTTTTAGAAGCCCTTTTAATAGCAAATTCGAATATTCATATTTGCTCCTATTAAAAAAGGTTTGTACGACAGCTCACCACTGCAAGGATCATTTCCGCGCTTAAATCTCATTTGATGGTCAAAAAATGAATTAACTTTATTAAAATTCGGAAAAACAAGAGGTATGATGGAAGGAATGACTTTGGTTCCCTTCAGCGCTTCCCTTTCGTCCTAGGAACCTTCACGAATATCACGGGATTAATGACAGGTTTTATGCAAATTTTTGATCAGTAAATGATTGTAGGAAGTTGTCATAAATGAAGATATGTTTCATCGATAAAACAAGAATCAAATAAATTTGGTCAGCGATGTTTAAAAGTTCAAAATTATTTTTCGATCGACTGATTTCGGACTGCGATTTCTAGATATCGTAGACTTCTGTTCTAAAATACTCCAGAAAATTTCAAAAATGTTTCTTTTTTCAGCTCATTTATTCTACAAAGCAATGGATGAAGTATTTTGGTGAAGCAGATGTTGACGGAAGTTGTATTCCGTAGACGGAAGTTGCATTGTAGGCCGTGGACAGAAGTAGTCTCGCATGCTACCCTTCCCTACTTAGTAAAAGTCAAAATCAATTTCTATGAAGCTCAGAAACTCACGTGGAAAGAAATAAAATGTTTGTAAAGTTTAATAGAAAGAATAAACTAAAATCACATTTCCGAACTTCTAAAAATACAACTTGAATCGAGAAGCTGAAATGTTCACACCTATCTATGACTGTGACAAAATGCTCTAACAAGCTGCCTTGTGTGTCAGACGAAAGCGAAAAAAAAGGGTCAGGTTTTTCTGCGAATTTGAATCAGCAATAGGCGGCAAAAAAATATACACAAATAATAGAAGTACTTCATTATAAGAAAACAAAAAACCCGGAGCGGGTTGCTTTCAACACATGCTGTGACCACGCAGAAGAATATCAGAGGCAGCCATATTTGAAAGCCGCCCATTTGCGGTTGACTTCAGCTGGTATAAAGTGGTCATTGCTCTATCATTGTGCTTTCCTCGGGAGCTCTTCAACATAAACTCCACACATTAATCATAGAGGCCAAGATAGGCTCATTAAATTTTTTTTCGAGGCTATGCAGAAGGGTAGACCTGTTTTAGCGTTAGTATGTACTGTTTCTTCTATAGCTAATTAAAAAATCATTCTAGAATTTTCAGAAGAGAGGGGGAGATATGCTATTTCATGATAAACGGAGTAAGAAAAAATATGAAGAGCTACTTCTAAATAGTATATTGTATTTGAATTATCTAACGAAAAAATAACAGGTGAAAAATTGTAGTTTCGTAGCCATAACAAAACAACAACATGTCGCCAATTTGCGCATATGTAATGAAGTAGAGAAGGCTATTAGTTATTTTGGAATGAGAACGCGCTCCGGATGTTTCTTTGCGATCAAAACTTGATGGGATATGTCTCCTTAGCTCAGAAATGTGATTTGCTAATAACGAGCTGTCAAAGGAGCCAGGCACTCGATTTTGTCATGATTAGGAATTAGCTATAGTGTCTATAACAAAACATTGTAAATTAAAGATACGGACTTTGATAACATCTATTCAAATACACAAAAGGAAATGTTTAGAAAATAGGTTAATTATTTGAGACCAATCAATTGCCAAAGATTGAGCTCGAAAACTCTAACAGAAGAAAATTACAATAAGAAATGTTAAAAACAAAACTTCTAACATTGTTGATAAGACCAGCTAGCTATTTCTCAGTACGTTACCAGCATCAATTAAGACTATTTATCCAATGCAAAATTGTAGTCCTCAGAAAGTTATCCACAGGTTTCATTGTGCAAGTAATTTTAGAAGCACTTTTATTAACAAATTCGAATATTCAAGAACATTTCGTGACTCTATCACAGGCGGTGTGTACACAGCTGGTCTTATGAGAAAACATTCTCTAGTTTTAATGACAATCGAGTACAAAAGTTGTTAACACTCCCTCTTAAATACCTACCCCCGCTCCTAATTAAAAAGGTTTGTATGACAGCTCACCACTGCAAGGATCATTTCCGCGCTTAAATTTCATCTGATGGTCAAAAAATGAATTAACTTTATTGAAATTCTGAAAAAGAAAAGAGGTATGATGGAAGGTATGACTTTGTATTAAAAACTATTACGCTCTAACCTCTTTTATGTGATTCCCTTCAACGCTTCCCTTTCGCTGTAGGAACCGTCACGAATATCACGAGATGAATAACAGGTTGTATGCAAATTTTCGATCAGTAAATGATTGTAGGAAGTTGCTATGAATGAAGATATTTTTCATCGATAAAACGAGAATCAAATAAATTTGGTCAGCGATGTTTAAAAGTTCAAAATTATTTTTCGATCGACTGATTTCTGATTGCGATTTCTAGATATCATAGACTTCTGTTCTAAAATACTCCAGAAAATTTCAAAAATGTTTCTCTTTTTCAGCTCATTTATGCTGAAAGCAATGATTGAGGTATTTTTGTGAAGCAGATGTTGACGGAAGTTGTATTCCGTAGACGGAAGTTGCATTGTAGACCGTGAACGGAAGTGGTCTCGCATGCTACCCCTCCCTACTTACTAAATTTCAAAATTAATTTCGATTAAGCTCAGAAACTCACGTGGAAATAAATAAAATGTTTGCAAAGTTTAACAAAAAGAATAAACTCAAATCACATTTCCAAACTTCTAAAAATGCAACTTGAATCGAGAAGCTGAAATGTTCACACCTATCTATAACTATGACAAAATGCTCTAACAAGCTGTCTAGTGTGTCAGACGAAAGAGAAAAAAAAGGCAATGTTTTTCTGCGAATTTAAATTAGCAATAGGCGGCAAACAAATATAAATTTGTGATAGAGTATTTCATAATACGACAACAACAAAAAAACAAGGAGTGGGTTGCTTTCAACACATTCTGTGACCACGCCGAAGAGCATGAGAGGCAGCCATATTTGTAAGCCGCCCATTTGCGGTTGACTTCAGCAGCTGGTATAAAGTAGACATTGCTCTATCATTGTGCTTTCCTCGGGAGCTTTCTTTGAATCTGTGAGACTCCACTGTACAACTAGATGTTCAAAAGTGGAAAAAAGGACTGAGAACGTTTAACATTGGATGATGCTTAGCAAACAGATTCAAGCCCTTTTTATTTATTCATCTATTATGGAATGGATGGAGAGATTATAGTAACATCAAATTTCGTTAAGGAAATTCAAAGGCTGCTGCGACACTGATGTTCGTATTAAGCTTCATATTAATTTTCTGTTCAATTTCGGACTGTTCAACACCTAAACTTGAATGCAATAAAAATATTAATAATTTTAAAAAAATCCAAAATTGTGCGCAATCTCGGCAAATTATTGATAAAGAAATTGGTTTTTACCGACGCACTTTTGTTCCGACGAATCCTATGCAATGACCAATCACGGGGCGCACGGCGTTTAGTCCGTTTTGTGATGAACACAAAAGGCAACTTGTGTAGCTGAAGAGGTAACAGCAGATATTTCTCACAGCAGGCCTTCCATTTTCTACGCAATAGATTATTTTCACGGAAATCAGTCTTCAAGCCTGAACTATGATTACAGGGAATATAAATTTGCCGCTGTTAGACGATGCTATATCCAAAATGTCGTTTACCAATTTGATAAACAGGTAACTAAGGCAAACAGCATTGTTCAGAGGCAAACTTCCGCCCTAAAACCAGAGATAACTTACACACAAAAATTCCTTGTTTGTAGCTAAGGATAACCTGCAAAAGAGTGCATTGTCAATGTTGTTTTAAATATATTGTTCACCGCTAGGTCTATTATCAGACTTTTTAGGGCGTAAAGGCTGAATTCAATGCAGTTTGATAGGTAGAGAGAGTGTCAGTGTCTTAAAGTCCCAGTCAGGTGCGACACTTGGAGAACAAAGAAGAAAAACTCGAATATTTTAGGGGTAACTATGCATCTGTAAACATACATTAATTTTGAATAGCTTCAGGTAATCTAGTTATTTTTCTCAAAACCGATATTTTTAACAAACTTTGCATCCGAGTCTTTCATTAATTTTGAAATTGGACGTTTTCTCTCATTGCGCCTGAGCTGATAACAATGCATGGCGTCCCAAGATCAAGTGAATTCAAAATTCACGCTATTATCTGGGTAAGGCAGCGAATTTGATTTAAACAACACTTCGGCCGATGCGTTGGTCAAAGGTCGACTGTCGGTATCCTATCACCGAATGTCTATTTAGGTGAAGGGGTTTTTTCTGAAGTATTTTGAAATTAACCTATCACAAATACACTTTTTTTCCCCTTATTACTAATTCAAATTCGCGCAGAAAAACCGGCTTTTTTTCCTCTTTTGTGTCACAAACCTCACAGCTTTCGGGCGTTTTACAAAGTCAGACGCTACTGATGAATTTTTACTCTCTGCAATTGCTATTCAAAAACTAAAGTTAACTGATGTTGACTTGGAGGGTGCTGTTAAGACGAGATCTTCCTCGTTGTAACTAAGGATAACGTACATAGGGGTAAAACGACACCAAGATGACGGCGACAACAAATATGTCGGGAAGTGGAACACATACAAAAATATTTGACGGATCGCTATGCTCCTCAGTTTTGGTAGGTGAGGTTAAACAACAGTCCATTTCATTCTCGGCAGTCAACATTCTCCTCTCCATCACAGCAACTCTTGGGAATTCGCTTATCCTTGTTGCCCTTCACAAGGAATCTTCTCTCCATCCGCCATCCAAACTCTTCTATCGTTGTCTGACAACAACTGATCTGTTGATTGGTCTTGTTACCCAGCCTCTCCATGCTACTTATTGGATGTCCTTGGTTCACGAACACTGGGGTCTTTGTCAATACTCAAATGACGCAACCGGCGTAACATGCTATGTGTTATGTTTAGTTTCATTGTTGACGCTGACGGCCATAAGCGTGGATCGACTTCTCGCCCTGTTGTTGAGACTGAGATACAAAGAGATTGTAACTTTGAGGCGCACGTATATCATTTTAGCTTTCTTTTGGGTTGTATCTCTATTCGCTGGTTTATTCTTGCTTCTTAATAATCGTATAACCATTTGGTGCAGCTTTATAATTACATTATGTTGTCTAGTTGTCTCCTTTGCCTCATACACAAAGATTTTCTGCGCTCTCGGTCATCATCAGGTTCAAATACAAGATCATGCTCAACAACAGCCATGCCAACCAAATGCATTGAATATGGCGCGATACAGAAAGGCAGTGTGCAGTGGACTGTGGGTGCAGTTTTCTTTAGTTGTCTGTTATGTACCATACATCGCAATGAAAATTGTGATCTTCCTTAATACGAAGCGATCTCCGAATTTCATTATAATCGAGGGAATGATAATTGTCTTACTGTTATTTAACTCTACTTTAAACCCGTTAATTTACTGCTGGAGGATAAGTGAAGTGAGACGAGCAGTAAAGCAGACAATCAGATATGTAATCTGCTACGCATAGAGACCTGTTTTAACGTTGGTATAGACTGTTTCTTCTGTAGCTTATTTGAAAAATTTTAATCGTTATAAGAGAATGGAGAAGATATGCCATTTCATGATGAAAAGAGTAAGGAAAAATTTAAGAGCTACCTCTAAATAGAATATTGTATTCGAATTATCTAACGAACAACTAAAAGGTGGAAAATTTTAGTTCAGTAGCCATAAAAAAAAACGTTTCCAATTTGTGCATTTGTAATGAAGTAGTGAAGCTTATTATTTTGGAATCAGAATGCTCTGCGATCAAAACTTGATGAAATATGTCACCTTAGCTCATAAATATGGTCTAAAAATAATTTGCTGTTCATGTGTTGCTCGTTTTTGGCATGATTGAGAATTAGCCATAGTTTTTTAAACGAAACATTGCAAATTAATTAAAGATGCGGACTTTGTTAATATCTGTTCAATTAGACAAAAGGAAATTCTCAGAAAAGTGGCTGATCATCTCTATTTCATATAGAGGTATCGTTTGAGACCAGTCATTTGCCTAAGATTGAGTTCGCAAATTATAACAGGAGAAAATTGTAAGAAATGATTAAAAAAAACCCTCTAACTTAATTGATAAGACTAGCTGTCTTTTAGCATATTGCCAACATCAATTAAAGCTGGTCATTGAGCTGTCTCGTGAGTTCACAACATTTCGACCACTGTGATGACGAATATCGTTGTCGATTTGCTCAATGGAGAGTTTTCGCTAACAGCACCGTTTACCACTAAAACCTAAATTTATATTGTAAATAGCTGAAGATGATTTGTAGAAAAAATAAATGTCCAAAGAGAAGAAGAAATTTGTATTATCAATGGTTTTTCAAATAAACTGTTCACCGCTAGATCTATTTTCAGACTTTGTAGGGCATAAAGGCAGAGCTCAATGCAATTAGATCGGTAGATAAATTGTTATTTCCTCAAAGTTCCAATCAGGTGCAACACGTAGAGAACAAACAAAAAAAAATTCAAACTTTTTTAGGGTAACTATGCATCTGTAACCATTCATTAATTTTGAATAGTTTTGTATAATCAAGTTTTCTATTTTTCTCAATACCGATTAATATTTTCAAAGAAGACTTTTTACCCTCAACTAAGATAATTCACGGCGTCTTTAGTTTGGATAAATTATATTAAAAGTTGATAAACCACCTTATCAATGAAAGTCTATTTGAATAAACAGGGTCTTTTGTTGTCGTATTGTGAATTAATTCTATCCCAAATGTATATTTTCTTGCCGCTTATTGCTAGTTCATAGTCGTAGAAAAACCTGGCCCTTTTTATTTTTATTTTTCGCCTGACACACAGACAGCTTGTTTGGGCATTTTACATAGCCAAACGCTATTAATGAAGTATTTATGTAACTGTTATTCGAAAAGTGAGGTTTGACTGATCTTGACTTTACTGCTGGAAGATAAGTGAAGTGAGACAAGCTGACAGTCAGACAAACAATCTGCTATGTGTAGAGGTGGACCTATTTTAGTTTTGGCGTGTACTATTTCTTCTATTGCTAATTTAAAAATGTATCATCGTTAGGAAAGAGGTGAAGATATGCCATTTCATATTTCATATTAAAAAGAGTAAGGAAAAATATGAAGAACTACTTGTAAATAGTATATTGTATTTGAATAATCCAACGCGCAACTAACAGGTGAAAAATTGTAGTCTAGTAGACATGGAAAAAACAATAACATCTCGCTAATATGAGCATTTTTAATGAAGTAGTTGAGCCTATTATTTTGGAATGAGAATGCGCTCAGGATTTTGCATTGCGATCAAAATTTGATGAGATATGTCACCTTAGCCCAGAAATATGGTTAAGTGATGACGAGATGCCTAAGGAGCCAGCCGCTCGATATTGTCATGATTGGGAGGTAGCCATAGTGTTTGTAAAGAAACATGGTAAATTAAAGATGCCGACTTTGTTAACATCTGTTCAAATACACAGAAGGAAATATTTAGAAAATAAGTTGATCATCTCTATTTTCTATATAGAGTTATCGTTTGAGATCAATCGATTGCTAAAGATTTCGCTCGAAAACTATACCAGAAGAAAATTATCATGAGGAATGGCTTAGAAAACACTAACACGGTTGATAAGACTAACTAGTTGTTTCTCAGTACGTTACCAACATCAGTTAAGACTGTTTATTGAGTGCAAAATTGTGGTCCTCAGGGAGTTATCCATAGATTTCCTTGAACAGGTAATTTTAGAAGCACTTTTATCACCAAATTCGAATGTTCAAGAACGTTTCGTGACTCTATCACAGACCGTGTTTACACAGATGGTCTCATGAGGAAACACTCTCTCATTTTATGACAATCGAGTACAAAAGGTGTTAACGCTCCCTCCTGAGTACGTACCACTGCTCTTAATTAAAAAGGTTTGTATGGCAGCTCACCACTGCAATGATCATTTTCGCGCTTAAATCTCATCTGATGGTCAAAAAATGATTTTATGTAAAGAAAATTCTGAAAAGAAAAAAAAAAAAAAAAAAGAGAAAGAGAGAGAGAATCTAGTTATTATGGAAGGCGTAAAAATTTGGTTCAAAAACTACTACGCCTTAACCTCTTTTATGTGGTTCCCTTTAACGCTTGCCTTTCGTCCTCAAGGCCGTTACAAATATCGCGGAATGAATGACAGGCTGTTGAAATGAGAGTCAAACAAATTTGGTCAGCGATGCTTAAAAGTTCAAAATTATTTATAGATCGACTGATTTCCCACCGCGATCTCGTAAATCCAGCTAAAATGAATCCTGATTAACGGGCCTGTTCCCACACCGTACAAGATTGTTCAACATTCTTTTCGGCTGACATTTCGCAAGCGAAGAATGGTGAGCTCCTTATTATTGTTTATTTCACGCGCTTGAAATGTATTCATACTTCTTCTCTTTCCACATGACTACATTTGCGCTTTTCTCATCGTATAAAAATCTACCACTTGTACGTAGTTTCCATCGTATTTCAGTAACAGATTTGCATCACTGTTAATATATAAAAATCATATATGTGCACTGTAGTTGAAGAAACGAATATAAAAGGTATCCTCACAGTTATGAAATAAGGCGTGAAAAAAAATCCAGGCCCGTAAGGGATATGAACCCATGACCTCTGTGATACCGGTGCAGCGCTCTACTAACTGAGCTAACAAGCTCACATTATTTGTAATGAAGCTCAAACCCTTTCCTGAGCTGACCCATATCCTGTTGCGTGAACAACGCGAAACCTCTGGCGGACAGTGACGTAAACACAAGCTCGAGGGGCGCCGTATATTCTTCTAAACTAGGTTTGCGAAAATCCATCCCCCCTGCCCTCTAGAAACTAAGAGTAGCAACAGTAGCAATGTTATTGTGAGTAACAGCACTGCAACGAGATAAATAAGGAAACAAATTTTATTGAATTGGATGGTAGTGAATTCAAGTGCCGTCTGAAAGTCGATGCGAACGAAGTATTCATTTATAATGTTGATGTCAGTTATTTCCTTTGAGCGAAATGGGTCATATGGCAATGCAGCACTTAAACTAAAGAAGTTTTTCTCTATTAAAATCTCTATTTGAGATTAACTTGAATCAGACGGCTATAAACTCACTCATTTTCAGTTCGGTTTGACCGGCTCGACGATGTTGACGGTTTGCAATCTCTGAGGAAAGGAGCAACTTGCAGTGAAACTGCTCCATGAATCTAGGTGAAAAATCATTGCGCCCGAGATACAGCTGATTCTTTAGTCAAAACTTAGCTTTTGGTTTACCAAGGGAATTTCTCTACAACAACAAAACTCTAGTGCACTGACAGACGTGAACATTCGCCGCACACAGTGCGAAGGAATAAACTGTTATGGGGACAGAAACGATCAGAGCTACCCATTCTTAACATGCATTTCGCCATAAAAAACAAATCACTAAAGCAGTCCGGCAAACTAAACATTCAGTAACGGGAATTTTTTGTTCTTATCTTGACCTAAACACCACGGGCGAGAAACCATCTTGGTCACTCTTACCCGAAATCTTCGTTTGATGCAACGCGGCTTTCCTTAGTAGGGCTAAACCGTACTCGCAACTTCCCTTTTTTCTCTACTACTTGAGTACGATGTATTACAACCCTTGGTAGAGCTTGCTGAAGAAAGATATACATCGCTATCGGACATTATTTCAACAGTTCGGGCCATAACCATTTCTGGATATCGGTTTCGAGCGTTGTGATTGGGTGAGATCAAAACCAAAACAAAGCAAATTTGGCCGAGAGGTAATGGAAACAAGAAGAAGCTAATTTTTTTTTTTTTTTTTTTGTGGCGGCCATGTTGTAATGCGGTAGTAAGGTAGTAAGCTGAAACAAAATTCGCTAATAAGGACTGGACGTAAGGTACCATTAAAAATATTCGTTTATTTCAAACATTTAACATGCATGTCCTCGACATTCTCGCATTCTGGAAGAGTAAAGCGGATTCTTTCTAGCACAAATTCTTTGTAACGCTGTGGTCCTTCCACCAAGAGCGTCACAGGAATAAAAGCTCCTCCGCCAGCCTGTTTGTATCTGGAGAACTTCTGGATAAATTATGATACCTGGAAAATAAACGCCAATAAAAACATGAGTGGGATAAAATAAAATCAAGTAGTCACAATCTATATTAAGACGAATACACATGATCGAATTCAATGCAAGAGAATCATACAAGGTATTTTGCGCGCTATTGATCGATTTGCGGGAGAATCTAGGTCTCAGAACACTACAAATTCGGTCCGACAGCTTTTAGTCAGCAATAATATGTCCTCTACAATTACCCTTTGATTTGAACACCCTGTATAGAAAGTTTGTTTAGGTAATCACTGCAAAATGTGAAAGCACGAGCGGTGTTTCTAAACGAGTTTCACAATTACAAACAAGTCCCTTGTGGTTTTAGACGAAAATTTCACTCTCATCAGTTCGTGTAGTTAAACTCTAACCTTTGTTTCCGGAATGCTGTAATAGAGACACTTCGGCAAGGCTTTCCACCGATGTGATTTCTTTATTTTCATCATCATGCCGCTGTTATCGCACATTTCCCGGATACGATACCTAAAGATGCGAGAGCTCAGTGAACGAATACCTGTTTGTTTTATGTTTGCCCGAAGGAGAACTTACTCGCTGGATAATCACATTTATGTGTTAGATCCGTGGTTTCCTGAAATTATTTTTTAGTGTGCATTCGCCTTGGCTGAATGAATCTCTCTGATGTCAAGATCGACATTGATTCGAAGTTTCATCCAGAGCTCCGATTTAAAAGATTCTTTGTTTGTAGCACTGACCCAGGTCCGTGGCAGATTTGTGCCACAAAGACGACAAAGTGTCTCGAGATACTGAATGTGTTCATCCATGCTGTTGGCTTGATCTGAAATTCACAATGTAGGATTATAAAGGTCCGATAAATAATTGCCCTTTTACTTTAAATTGGTCGGCCACAACGTATGGTTAAAATTTATGGTTTACACGATACTCCGATGGATCTGAACAAAGGAATCCGTCTGGTAGTTTACACACTAACAGACTTTCAACATTCGTGCACTCGAGCAAAAACCTCGTGCACTCGATTGGAATTTTGACGAATTGGAAGCAAATTTATTCTAGTTTTTTAAAAGATTTTTTTTAGGAATCAAAAAAAATGTTGCATACCTGAAAACCTCAACTAAATAGAGGTTATTCCTCGATCGAGCCCTTCGCAACATGGACCTCCACCCGACTTTTCATCTGAATTTTTCCTTCTCGTCATCGCGACCACCATCAGTTCTTTGCTTGTTGTGTGTAATTGCTTGTCTTCTGTAATTTTGCAAGGTTTCATGGGATATGGGTAGGGAACTAAGTCGCTAGGGCTCGAATAAAGTAATGAGTGAGTTTCCTCGATGTCCCACTACGACATCCATGTTGGTGACGTCATCAAGTATCCAGAAATGGTTATGGCCCGGACTGTTCAAGTGTATTTCAACGCTGAATGATACAAAATTGCAAGAGATGTGAGAGATTTGTAAGAGTCAACTGGGAGTTTTCAGAGTTTTCTACGTCATCAGCCATTAATTCGTTACCAGTCCACGGGACACTTTTAAGACTAAATAAGAGCACTTTAAGGCCCGAAAAGACCAAGTTTTAAGCTTTTCGAAAATTTTCTTCTATCAGAATTGGTTTTTACATGTGACGAGCTAAGTATTTAGGCAAAAAAAACTCGTGTCTTAGGCACTTTAAGGAGACTCCATAGGTTTTTTTTCTGACGGCGTGAGATCTGCGTGCGAACATAGCATGAGCTTATAAAGTGCCAATATATAGAACAAACATGGCTGCTCGGTACGATTGTAAGAACTACTAACCCCGGTTATCTCTTATGTGTGGAATCTCCCCCTGTCAACTCATTCCTGGCCTGAATCTTGGAAAAGAGCGAACACCAGTCCATTACCTAAGGTTGAAGTACCTAGGGAGAATGGTGATTTCCGGGGAATCAGTGTTACACCGGTGATTGCTAAAGCTCTTGAAAGGGCTGTATACAACAAACATGTCGGGCGCGTCATGAAGGATTACCTGAGCAGTAGCCAATTCGCGTACAGAGAGGGTGGGAATTGCACATCTGCGCACTTAGCTATTCAGCACCAGATTTTGCAAATACCTAGATGATAATAATTGTAAAGCTGTGCGACTTTTTACCATGGATTTTTCCAAGGCATTTGACTCGGTGAAACATAATCTCTTGTCTACCAAGCTTAAACAATTACATATATCTCCATATCTTGTTAATTAGTATCACGGTTTTTTATCCGGTAGGCAGCAACGCATATTGTCTGATAGCCATCACTGTAAGTGGAGAGCTGTCAATAAGGGTACTACACAAGGTAATGTTAGTGGCCCCCATCTCTTTAATATTTTTCTTAACGATCTTTAAATTACATATGACGGCTTCCCTGCGTTATTCAAATATGCTGATGATTCGAAAATTGTTGCACCGGTACTAGGCAATCCTGATACCTTTGTAACCTTAGTGAATGAGTTTTTAAATTGGTCGCGAGAGAATTGTATGTCATGTAATCCTTGTAAATGCAAAGAACCTGTAGTTAGAAAGAAATCGAACAAGGGCACCTATAATCCAGTCAATTGCATTCCACAACATAATGAATTGTGCTTACTCGGAGTCACACCTGAGAGTGTTTGCAAGTTTACTTCTCATGTTTAAGTCAAACTAGTTAAAGCTAACAAGTGCTTCCATATACTAAGAACTTTGAGAAAGGAACAATATGACCAGACTGAAATAGATCTCCTTTTTAGGACAATTGTATTACCTAATTTAACTTATGGCCTTTCAGTGTCTGGTGCGTATGAACGCGATTTAAACACAGTACAGAACTTTTTAAACAGATGTTACAAGTGGCGTTGTATTTCGATTCCATTGAATGTAAAGGATATCATGCATGTGCAGGATGACAAATTATTTATTGGAGCTAGGACCCTAAGCCATCACCCGTTAAATGAAATTCTGCCGAAGCCTAAACTCCAGCAATATAATATACGTCGCAAGGTTTGCCTCCGCCCAAAGAATAACACAGAACATTTCCTGAACACGTTTGTGAACAGACTAATTTTTGAGTACAACCTGTTATAATTACACAATTTAATTTTTGGCCATAGCATATTATTTTAATTATCATTACACAGTTTCTCGTTTATGTAATATAGGATATGTATCTTTTATCTTATGGTTAATTAAAGACTTTAAAGACTAACATCTGCGCTGCGATCTTTTGTTTTTCAGTCTGCCATACGTATGTGATCATAATTCTGACAAGTTCCGAGATCACAGCATTGGCATCAGCACTTTGTCATCAGTCAGTAGCTTTCAGTAAAGGGTTTCTTTAGTCAAATACTGATTTTTCATCATTTATTTTTGAAGCAGTGGTCACAGGGAGTATAATTTTGTCCATTATACGATGCCATATCAAAAATGTCGTTTATGACCACCTCTTCCTTTTAATACCCTCTAGCTCTGACATTTCCATGCAATAAATAGACTGATCTTGAATAATCGCACAGGGTGGTTCAGAACTTGACTCTTCGATCGCTTCATTACTGACTCTCCTTTTCTTATTTTTCAGTCATCAGAAAATTTACCCGAGCTTATGGTGAAAATTGTGTTCCATGCATTTGGTAGACTCCTAAATAACACCTACAAGAGTTTTTCATTCTGAAACACAGGAATTCCATCCGAGGGAAGATTTTCAGTGGAGAAATACCAGTCAAGAAGCTTGTTTCATCCTCTGTAGAGCAGCTCACCAAAAACTTAACAACTTGGCCGTTTATCGTGTTAGATAAACAGTAATTATATCTTTATCTTGAATGAATATACAGTTTTTTGTTTGTTTGTTTGTTTGTTTTTTTTTAATGCAAGACTTCAACAAAGTAAATATACCATGATTATTTTTCTGCATTTAAAGATTAAAAGTGAGACTCAATATTTGACACAAAAATCTCTTACAAGTGTAGTTGCAGTGAGCATTTTACTTACATAACAATGCAATACAAAAATTATGGATGTGTTTAATGCAATAAATCGTTTATTGTCATAGTCCTTCGAGTGCTAAATCTATGTGGATTTGCATATTTAAGAGGCTGTCTCTCTTATTTCCACCCGGTCAATTTTGCGTCAAAAATAATTTTTCCTGAAACTCTGTCAACAGAAAGACTTTACCTAGGAAAGAACTAAATTAGATTTGGTTTGATTCGAAATAATTTTCTGACTGCATTAGGGGCCATAATTATTTTCCAGTCCGCAGGGACCGTCGCAACGTCTCGAAAATTGAAAAATAGGCATATTTTGTAACATTGCAAAATATTTGATTCGCATAGTTAAGCCACAGAATTTATATCAGATTGCTTAAAAACCTTTCTAGTTTGCCAAGAAAGTTAGAATTTGCCCTCTCAATATATTTTAAAAGGCGAATTTTAGCATATCCTGACCATTAGAAATCGCCATCGGCCGATGGCCGTAAATAACCTTGATTTAGACGTTAAGTTTTGGGATTTGGGACCTGGTTGACGATTCTATCCTACACAGCCGTTAAGTTTAGACCTTTATAGGTAAAAATATGCAAAAACCCCTGTACGTTTTCGATTTTTCAAAAGTTATGACCGTTTGAATCAGCACATGTACGAGCATTCGCGATTTTTTCGCCTACACCAAAATCGAACCACTGGAGCAGATTTCGTCATAAATACAGCTTACCCACTTTGCAGCCCGACTTCATGGCTCACTTCAGAATTTTTCTAATAACCAAATTAGTGAAATCCATGATAACTTCAACAAATAGCAAGGTATTTCCTTCGAAAAGTAGGCGGCATCCATCGTGATTCGTGGTATCAAAACAAATGTCGGAATTGGCCACATTTCGCGGTGAATCACCCATTTAACATCGCTGCAGAGCTGAATTTTTTTCCAAAATCAGAATATAAACTCTCCATGTCTGGAAGCTGAGGGGGAAATGAAAGTTTTAGGCTTCTGAAGTGAAGAAATAATCTTTTAAATTTAGGTCCAGTTCGATGTTATACTGTTCTCACAAAGGTCCGCACAAAAGAGAAGACCGCTGATAGCTTGTGCCGTACGTTGTGCCGTATGGTTTTGTTTCGTATCCCAATGTAATATTTGGGGAGAAAAATTTTGGACGAAAAGAATAAATGCTTTTACCTGGAGTTTGATATCATATAATCAATAAATCGATTTTAAATATCCTGAGCTTGCTTCTCTCGGTTCCGCGTCGATTGTGTCCACAGAACAGCAACCTGTCAATAGCCGGAGAAATCGGCTACCAACGTGTTAAAAACTTGACACATGCTTCGTATGAACAGATGTTATAAGTGTTGCTTTTGGTATATTTTCAATCGATTTCATCAAAACATTTCACTGACTACTAGATATTATAATATAATACACTATAACAACGCCGTCAGAACTTGATATCGGAAGTAAAGGTAGTTTGTATCTGTAGAGCATATTCTACACTTTCAGCCACCGTATAAGACATTGTTTATAGAAGTCTACTGAGAAACACATTGAAAATCACTAATCACGTCCGAGAGTTTGTCTCTCAATTTTACAGGGATCTCAAAATGACTACAGATGGCTCTCAACAAAACCACGTTGAATTTCTGAAGTGTGTTACTGTGGTAACGTTCACAGAGGTCCTACGTATTGTAGCAGATTGGATGTGAGACTTTGATCTCTTTGTTAACTTTGTCTACCAGATCTTGTCTCTCGGAATTTTCCTGGACGCATTGGATATCTTCTATCCTCATCCAGCGATATCCCGATCACACCCTGATCTTTTCGCCGCATTGCTGCTAGCCGGGAGAAAAAGCTCTGAACTTGGCTCTCTGTCAGCCACTGTTCTCTAGTGAACAAACGTGCATTTGATTCATTTTTCGCATTTCGCATGTCCACTGCAACTTGTAAACCGTGCCGTTAGATATTCTTTTACCTTCTCTGAAAATCTAACGCTGCCCCTTGGTTTGCTTACGGCCCATCCTGTTCGTAGAGACGAGTGGGGCGAAGTATCTACGGGAGAAGTGAGTGGTGTACTGGAATCTAACGAACAGCTCGAACACTCGATACCAGCGGTACCTATCGACGAGAACTTAAGGGCCCAGTCCCTTTTGATTGCATCATACTGGCCTAACCTGCTGACTGTATGCTTTCCAACGTCCAGGTGCAGCTCCAGCTGCGAAAAGGCTTCGAACACTTCAACACATCCAAACACAGAGCATTCAAACAATTGCTGTTTCCTTGCTGCCCTTTGAACGACGCTTGACCACGCGCTTTTCAGGAGGATCATAAAACCCTTGAGATTCTAGGGTTTGAAGGGACTCGTTGTTGCGAACTAACCTCGAAAACTAAAGCCATGTTTCGCGCTTAATGTCCCGTTGAAACTTTGGATCGCAGCTGCATTCTCTTCAAGAATCAGTCATAGAACTCCACTTTTAAGTCTACATATGTGTCGAAGTTTGGCGTTTTGGAATTTAAAGCTGAACGATTGCACTATCGCGCATAACAGATTCCACAGCTTCGAATATGGAGATATCGGTCTGAGAGTTTGGAAATGTTATGGCATCGGTAAAGGGAAGTACATTCGATATGACGTAATTTATATCAAGCGCCAAGGTCAAACATACAGTACAAAGATAGATAAAATACAAAAAAGCGACATTAAAACGCCTTTGCGGCGTATAATGCGAAAAAAAGCCTCACAAAGAAACACACCTCTGAGCTTTGAAAAAGCGCGGATCGAAAATACCAACACATGATTGGTTACTCTCTTTCCAGAGAGAACCGATGAAAACGGAACACCGTTGATCCTAACCGCAGGTAAACCAAGTATAAAAGGATGGTTTTCCACCCTTTTTGGCGGGATTGGAGTTGAGAATTTCTCTGCCTGTCCCTGATTAACACAGCCTGACTTAACAAACCAGCTGAAGAGATTCTTTAAGAATCGAAACCGCCGGTCCTGCCAGACGATATACTTCACTTTCAGTTTTACCTGAAAAAGATGTCAGCTTTTGAAACACCATTGCGGCCACCAAAAACGCCAGACTACCGTCCAAATCTGGACGAGGAGATGGAATTAACGTACACTGATCCGAACCTAGAATCGGACCCAGAGGATAGCCCTCCAGCATCACAACTCGAGCCAAGGCATAAAGTTGAATTAGCCAAACAACGCAGCAACGAAGGTCTACGCCTTCAAAAAGAAAGCCGTCAAAAAGAAAACCTTCCGAGGAATAGCCCATCCACGCGGCAGCCAAGGAAGAGGAAACATGAAGACACCATCAGCGCTATCCAGTTCAAGAAGCAAAAAACTGAAACCTCCATTTTAAAACTGGAGAGACACTTACAACAAAAGACTTGCCCTAAGTCGCTTCAATACAAGGCGAAGGTAAACGTCACGCCTGACGAAACCTTTCGACAGGAAATAAGCGCTATTAAAAGTCACGCCGAAGAACAATACGTTAGCGCCCTAGTGCGCTTCCATCAGCGTAGACTTGTTAGTCACAAGAACAAACTTGAAAAGGCTAATATTGCCAAGTCTCGATCACAATACAATGTAAATACACGTGAAAGATCACGTCCGCCTTTGAGGAACACTGTAAATACTGATGTCGACAGGATAGACAAAATAGAAAATCAGCTTTCAGAGCTGAAAGATCTTATACGAAGCTATTCTCGACGTCAAAACTCACTACAAACCGACCGAGACCTATCAATATACACACTATTCATCTTGCCACCCACCAGGTGTTAAGAAAGGCTTTATTAAAGGAGAAGCTATCAGACCTCTAAGAACAAACTCCTCGGAAAAAAATTTCCAGGAGGCCATGTGCAACTTCAAAACACGACTTGAAGCACGTGGTTACCCAAAAAGGCTAATTGAAAAAACGTTATCTAAGGTCTCGTTTGCCGCAAGGCAGTCGACACTTAAAAAACAAAATATTGCCTTTTGTGACTGCATACCACCCAGGGGTTAAAAATTTAAAACAAATACTGATGCAAGAATGGAACCTCATCCAAAATCAGCCACTGCTGAAAACAATTTACAAAACGCCTCCAATTATATGATACAAAAGAGGTAAATCGCTCAAAGACATACTCGTCAGAGCGAAGCTTTAATTAAAGGCTTTTGCGTCGCAAACGTAAAACCACACAGGGGAGTCTGTGTAGGCCTGTCTATGACCTTTTCAATGACAGTATAACATTTTTCTCCCCAAATATTACATTGGGATACGAAACAAAACCATACGGCACAACGTACGGCACAAGCTATCAGCGGTCTTCTCTTTTGTGCGGACCTTTGTGAGAACAGTATAACATCGAACTGGACCTAAATTTAAAAGATTATTTCTTCACTTCAGAAGCCTAAAACTTTCATTTCTCCCTCAGCTTCCAGACATGGAGAGTTTATATTCTGATTTTGGAAAAAATTCAGCTCTGCAGCGATGTTAAATGGGTGATTCACCGCGAAATGTGGCCAATTCCGACATTTGTTTTGATACCACGAATCACGATGGATGCCGCCTACTTTTCGAAGGAAATACCTTGCTATTTGTTGAAGTTATCATGGATTTCACTAATTTGGTTATTAGAAAAATTCTGAAGTGAGCCATGAAGTCGGGCTGCAAAGTGGGTAAGCTGTATTTATGACGAAATCTGCTCCAGTGGTTCGATTTTGGTGTAGGCGAAAAAATCGCGAATGCTCGTACATGTGCTGATTCAAACGGTCATAACTTTTGAAAAATCGAAAACGTACAGGGGTTTTTGCATATTTTTACCTATAAAGGTCTAAACTTAACGGCTGTGTAGGATAGAATCGTCAACCAGGTCCCAAATCCCAAAACTTAACGTCTAAATCAAGGTTATTTACGGCCATCGGCCGATGGCGATTTCTAATGGTCAGAATATGCTAAAATTCGCCTTTTAAAATATATTGAGAGGGCAAATTCTAACTTTCTTGGCAAACTAGAAAGGTTTTTAAGCAATCTGATATAAATTCTGTGGCTTAACTATGCGAATCAAATATTTTGCAATGTTACAAAATATGCCTATTTTTCAATTTTCGAGACGTTGCGACGGTCCCTGCGGACTGGAAAATAATTATGGCCCCTAATGCAGTCAGAAAATTATTTCGAATCAAACCAAATCTAATTTAGTTCTTTCCTAGGTAAAGTCTTTCTGTTGACAGAGTTTCAGGAAAAATTATTTTTGACGCAAAATTGACCGGGTGGAAATAAGAGAGACAGCCTCTTAAAGAGCGCTCGAGGAAAGTGGTAGAAAGGAGAGCTGGGCCCCTATTTGTTGACCTAAGACTCTAGTCAAGTTACATGCCTCGCATGTTGGTAATTGTTACAATCGTTCACGTCAGGTACCGTGTGATAATTCAAGATCAGTCTAATTATTGCATAGAAATGTCAGACCTAAAGGGTGTTTAAAAAAAGAGGTGGTCGTAATGTTAAAGAACCTGATTTTTTTCTTTATGTTTTGTTTTGTTTTGTTTGTTTGTTTGTTTTTTGTTTGAGGGGGGGAGAGCATGCTTCTCAGGGAAACGGAGGGAGCATAAGTCGTTACCAACTGAGTATAAAAGGGGAATTACAGAGAATTGACAGCAAATGAGAAAGGATCTTTAGAATACTATGAAGCCTTATGGAGGATCAGGGAATATTCGTCGTGACACAACCAAAATCCTCCCATCCATCCCCCCCCCTCCCCCTCCCTCCCAGAGTTACAAATACCGACCTGTCTAGAATACTTGAATTCAGGTGTTTAAAGATACTACAACTAGAAAGTGGAGCGACTTACAAATAAGAAATGTGTGCTCTGATAAAAGATGTTACACTTACTGCATTTCCAGCCTTAGATTACTGCTCAAAATATCTGAAGGCGACTCCCTCCGCTGGTTGTCTCTAAAATACCTAGTAACATAAAATTATGTAATCTAATGATGTTAAAGAATGGATGTCACATTTTGCAGGACGTATTAGTTGATAGCTAATCCCCTTCTTTGTGAGTATTAATTACTCCGTAATGTACCGATTAATTCGAATCTCAACGTTTCCTCTCCTCCCTCTCCCACTCCCCCGGGCAACCCCCGGGCATAGGACCGTCGTCCGTGCCCGTGGGGTGGGGAATTTGAACCTTGCCCGGCTGAGATGGGAAATTTGAACCAGAGTCGGAATTGTCATAAGTAGCTCACTATGCATTTGACCCCTACACGTTGTAAACTCCTGCTTGAGAAATGAGGCGATTTGGTACAGAAATTTGAAACACAACTGTCCACACGGACCAGCAAGCACTTGGCAAATCATTTCGTAACCATTATTCTCCTCTTTAAGACAGCCGAGCAAATGAAAAATGGGTAACTCGCTTTATCAAATTGTTGAAAATGGGGAGATAAAAGTTCAGTTGCATCCCCTTAGTTACCCCTTTTTCTCCCCCTTAGTTGTCCTGTATTTGTTGTATCATTTGTTTTCGTCTCTTCTTCTTTGTCATATCCACTTTTGTGCTAAGCAAGACTCTGTACTTCCCTAAGAATTCAGTTAATAATCAGTCTATTATTTTCAACTGTAATTAACAGACGACTTTATTCTCTTTAGTGTTCGAATGAGATTTTGATTACCAAAGGTGAATCCTTCATCGCACAGTAAAACAGCAACAAAATGAGTCCAATCAGTTGCCCTATGCATGACAGCGTGTTTGAAACATAAAATAGTAAAAATAAATTCAGGGTAGTTTAGTATTTTCAACTGAGTTGACAACGAAAATTAGCCACTGTAAAGAGTTTAAAAGCTGACGTTTCGAGCGGTAGCCCTTCGCCAGAGGGATTGGAGGAATTGTGGGTTGTGCATGGGTTTATATACAGAAAGTGGAGCAACGCTATTGGTGGAAATATGATGAGGAGAAAACAAGAATGAATTATTTCGGTGAAAAGCACTCCTTGTTGCCGTGGAGATTAAGAGTGCCGATTTGAAAGATACATTTTTGTTCTATAGTTTTATTGCTTTCCGAACTTCCTAGGTATAGGGAAAGGCTACAAATTTCCATATGCTGCTTAGAATGTTTAGAGCGATTAAAGTGTCTAGTGGTTTGGATACGTCCTTGTTATTTCTTTCTACGTCGCGAGGGTGTTCTCGGAATCGATCACCTAGTCGTTTTCCTTCGAATAAAAAATAAAGAAGCTAATCTCACTATTAATTAGATATTTGAAAAATGGAACCTCAAGCTTCTTGACCTTAATTTCCTCCTAACCACAATAAATAACTCTGCTAAATTTTCGGTTATAAATGAAGTGGGTAAATAGTAAATTAAAAATTTAAGATAGAGACGGGCTAAAGACGTAACATGTTACACCTGTCGCCGTTTCGTTCCTAAGTCCAGATAGGTGCGACACGTAGAGAACAAAATTCAAATATTTTTGAAATAACTTTGTATCTGTACCCTACATTAATTTTGATATTAACATTTTTCTCTTAGTTTTCCTTAGCTGAAAACAATTCCTGGCGTCCCAAGATCACGTGAATTAATAATTCATGCTATTATCCGGGTAAAAAAACCAACCCGATTCAAAATACACGTCGGCTGATGCGTTGGTCAAAGCGTCGGCCGGCAATTGGTCGACTGCCAGCCGACTGTCGGTTGACTTTCGATGTCCTATCACTGAAGGTTTATTAGAGTGAAGAAGTTTTTCTTTTTTTTTCTGTTTTGTTGGGGAATTGACCTATCAAAAATGGAGTTTTACTTTCCCCTTATTACTAATTCAAATTCGCGCGGAGAAAACGGCTTCTTTTTCTCTTTTGTGTAATAGACCTCACAGCTGTCGGGCATTTTACATAGTCAGACACTTGTGATGAATTTTTACTCTCTGTAAATGCTATTCAAAAACTAAGGTTTAACTGATCTTGACTTGGAGGGTGCTGTTAAGACGAGATATTCCTCGTTATAAATAAGGATAGCCTACAAGAGAGTGGAAACGACAGCAGGATGATGGCGACAATAAATATAACGGGAAATGCAACGCAGACGAAAACATTTAAGATATTGGTATGCTCTCCGGATTGGGCAGGTGATTTTAAACTACAGTTCATTTCATTCTCAGCAGTCAGCATTCTCCTTTCCATCACAGCAACTCTTGGGAATTCTCTTATCCTCATTGCCCTTCACAAGGAATCTTCCCTCCATCCGCCATCCAAACTCTTGTATCGTTGTCTAGCAACAACTGATCTGTTGGTTGGTCTTGTTTGCCAGCCTCACTATGCTATTTATCGGATTTCCTTGGTTCACGAACACTGGAGTCTTTGTCGCTACGCAAGCTACGTAGTTTCCATAACAAGCTATACATTGTGTGGAGTTTCTCTGGTTACAACGGCCGCCATAAGTGTGGACCGACTTCTCGCCATGTTGTTGGGACTGAGATACAAAGAGATTGTAACTTTGAGGCGCACGTTTATCATTTTAGCTATCGTTTGGGTTACATGCCTAGTCAATGGTTTATTTGTTTTGCTCAATTACAGTATAACCTTTTGGTTCAGCCTTATAAGTATACCATTTTGCCTGTTAATCTCAATCGCCGCCTACACAAAGATTTTCTGCGCTCTCAGGCATCATCAGGCTCAAATACAAGATCATGCTCAACAACAGCCGAGCCATCCAAATGCAATGAACATGGCACGATACAGAAAGGCAGTGCACAGTGCACTGTGGGTGCAGTTAGCTTTAGTTGTCTGTTATATACCACTATTTACAGTGCGAATTGTGATATCTAGTACAAAGCAATCTTCGAATTTATTAATATTCCTGAGAATAACAAATATCTTAGCGTACTTTAACTCTACTTTAAACCCGTTACTTTACTGCTGGAAGATGAGTGGAGTGAGACGAGCAGTAAAGCAGACAATCAGACAAGCATTCTGCTATGCGTAGGGGTAGACCTGTTTTAACTTTGGCATGTACTGTTTCTTCTATAGCTAATTTGAAAAAATATAGTTGTTTGGAGAGAGGGGAAGATATGTCATTTCATGATAAGAAGAGCTACTTCTAAATATTAAAATGTATTTGAATTATCTAACAAACAACTAACAGGTTAACAAAACAATAACATGTCGCCAATTTGTGCATTTCTAATGAAGTAGTGAAGCGGAATCAGAACGCGCTCAGGATTTTTCTTTGCGATCAAAACTGGATGAGATATGTCGCCTTACCTCAGAAGTAAGATTGAGTGATAACGTGCTGTTAACGGAGCCAGCCGCTCGATTTTGTCATGATTGGGAATTAGCCACGGTGTTTATAACGAAACTTTGTGAAATAAAGATGCGGCTTTGGTAACATCTGTTCAAATATACAGAAGGAAACGTTTAGAAAAGAAATTGATAATCTCTATTTCATATAGAGTTATCATTTGAGACCAGTCGTTTGCCTAACATTTAGCTCGCAAATTTTAACAGAAAAAAATTTCTTAGGGTTAGGGTTAGGGTTAAGAAATGATTAAAAAAAACTCCAACATGGTTAATAAGACTATTTGTTTTTCAGTATGCTACCAACATTAACGAAGGCTTTTTAGCGAGTGTCATCATAAGCCCACAACATTTTGACCACTGTGATGACGCATATCGTTGTCGATAAAAGCACAGATCACAACAAACCATGGCCACGGTCGATTTGTTAAATGGAGATTTTTCAAACACAGCACTGTTCACTTCAAAAACCTAACTGATATTGTAAATAGCCGAAGATGATCTGTAGAAAAAATTGTCCCAAGAGAAGGAGAATTTTTATTGTTAATGATGTTTGAGGTAAACTGTTCACCACTAGATCTATTTTCAGACTTGTTAGGGCACAAGGCAGAGTTCAATTTAGTTTGATTGGTAGACAGCTTGTCATTATCTCAAAGTTCAGGTCAGGTGCGACACGTAGAGAACAAAGAAAAAAATTCAAATATTTTTAGGGGTAACTATGCAAATCCAAACATACATTAATTTAGAATAGTTTTATGTAATCCAGTTTTCTTTTTTTTACCAATAGCGATTAGCGTTTTCAAAAAGGGCTTTTTACCTTTAACCAAGATAATACAAGGCGTCCCAAGGTTGCATGAATTATATCAAAAGTCGATAAACCACCTTATCAGTGAAAGTTTTTTTGAGTAAGCAGGGTTACGTTTGTTGCTTATAAAATAATAATAATAATTATAATTCTTATAAAAAATAAAGAAGCTAGTCTCACTATTAATTAGATATTTGAAAAATGGAACCTCAAGCTTCTTGACCTTAATTTCCTCCTGACCACAATAAATAACTCGGCTAAATTTTCGGTTATAAATGAAGTGGGTAAGTAGTAAATGCAAAATGTAAGATAGAGATGGGCTAACGACGTAACATCTTACACCTGTCGCCGTTTCGTTCCTAAGTCCAGATAGGTGCGACACGTAGAGAACAAAATTCAAATATTTTTAAAATAACTTTGTATCTGCAACCTACATGAATTTTGATATTAACATTTTTCTCTTAGTTTTCCTTAGCTGAAAACAATTCCTGGCGTCCCAAGATCACGTGAATTAATAATTCATGCTATTATCCGGGTAAAAAAACCAACCCGATTCAAACAACACGTCGGCTGATGCGTTGGTCAAAGCGTCGGCCGGCAATTGGTCGACTGCCAACCGACTGTCGGTTGACTTTCGATGTCCTATCACTGAAGGTTTATTAGAGTGAAGAAGTTTTTCTTTTTTTTTTTTTTTCTGTTTTGTTGGGGAATTGACCTATCAAAAATGGAGTTTTACTTTCCCCTTATTACTAATTCAAATTCGCGCGGAGAAAACGGCTTCTTTTTCTCTTTTGTGTAATAGACCTCACAGCTGTCGGGCATTTTACATAGTCAGACACTTGTGATGAATTTTTACTCTCTGTAAATGCTATTCAAAAACTAAGGTTTAACTGATCTTGACTTGGAGGGTGCTGTTAAGACGAGATATTCCTCGTTGTAAATAAGGATAGCCTGCAAGAGAGTGGAAACGACAGCAGGATGATGGCGACAATAAATATAACGGGAAATGCAACACAGACGAAAACATTTGAGATATTGGTATGCTCTCCTGTTTTAACTTTGGCATGTACTGTTTCTTCTATAGCTAATTTGAAAAAATATAGTTGTTTGGAGAGAGGGGAAGATATGTCATTTCATGATGAGAAGAGCTACTTCTAAATATTAAAATGTATTTGAATTATCTAACAAACAACTAACAGGTGAAAAAATTTAGTGTAGTAGCCATAACAGAACAATAACATGTCGCCAATTTGCGCATTTCTAATGAAGTAGTGAAGCGGAATCAGAACGCGCTCAGGATTTTTCTTTGCGATCAAAACTGGATGAGATATGTCGCCTTACCTCAGAAGTAAGATTGAGTGATAACGTGCTGTTAACGGAGCCAGCCGCTCGATTTTGTCATGATTGGGAATTAGCCACGGTGTTTATAACGAAACTTTGTGAAATAAAGATGCGGCTTTGGTAACATCTGTTCAAATATACAGAAGGAAACGTTTAGAAAAGAAATTGATAATCTCTATTTCATATAGAGTTATCATTTGAGACCAGCCGTTTGCCTAACATTTAGCTCGCAAATTTTAACAGAAAAAAATTCTTAGGGCTAGGGTTAAAAAATGATTAAAAAAACTTCAGACTATTTGTTTTTCAGTATGCTACTAACATTAACGAAGGCTTTTTAGCGAGTGTCATCATAAGCCCACAACATTTTGACCACTGTGATGACGAATATCGTTGTCGATAAAAGCACAGATCCCAACAAACCATGGCCACGGTCGATTTGTTAAATGGAGATTTTTCGCACACAGCACTGTTCACTATAAAAACCTAACTTATATTGTAAATAGCCGAAGATGATCTGTAGAAAAAATTGTCCCAAGAGAAGGATAATTTTTATTATTAATGGTGTTTGAAGTAAACTGTTCACCGCTAGATCTATTTTAAGACTTGTTAGGGCACAAGGCAGAGTTCAATTTAGTTTGATTGGTAGACAGCTTGTCATTATCTCAAAGTTCAGGTCAGGTGCGACACGTGGAGAACAAAGAAAAAAATTCAAATATTTATAGGGGTAACTATGCAAATCCAAACATACATTAATTTTGAATAGTTTTATGTAATCCAGTTTTCTTTTTTTCCCAATAACGATTAGCGTTTTTAAAAAGGGCTTTTTACCTTCAACTAAGATAATACACGGCGTCCCGAGATTGCATGAATTATATCAAAAGTCGATAAACCACCTTATCAGTGAAAGTTTATTTGAGTAAGCAGGGTTGCGTTTGTTGCCGTAGTGAGAAATAATTCTATCACAAATGTGAATTTCCTTGCTTAAATTTGCAGGAAAACCCGGCCCCTAACACACAAGACAGCTAGTTTGTGAATTTTGCATAGTCAGACGCTACTGATGAAGTTTTAATGTAATTATTATTCACAAAGTAAGGTTTAAATGATCTTGACTTGGGGGGTGCTGTTTAGACTAAATATTCCTCGTTGTTACTATGGATAATCTACAAAAGAGTGGAAACAACAAAGGGATGTTGCCTTTTGCCTTCTCGATACCGTCTGGTGTCGCTGGTTTATGTTACATTTTAGGCTATACCGATTAGATATGTGGCACGGCCATATAATATACGGCCTATCTATGCCACATATTGGATGTCCGTGGTTCACGAACACTGGAGTCTTTACCGATACTCATTTCACGCAACAGGCGCAACAGGCTATGTATTTTTAATTTTCTTTGTAAAGATGTGGACTTTGTTTTCATCTGTTTAAATATTATAAGGTCAATGATTAGAGAAAAAGTTTATTATCAGATAGATTTATCGTTTAAGAGGAATCGTTTGTCGGAGAGCAAGTTCGCAAATTATGACAGAAGAAGCTTGTGATAAGAAATAGTTCAAAAACTCTAACATGGTTGATAAAACTGGCTTTTTTCAGTCTGTTACCAGCATCAATTAAGACTGTCTATCGAGTGCAAAATTGTAGAAGGTTATCCATAGATTTATTTGAGAAAATAATTTTAAAGACACTTTTATTATCAATTTCGAATATTCAAGAAGATTTCGTGACTTTACTACAGGCCATGTGCACACAGCTGGTCTTACGAGAAAACATCCTCTCATTCTAATGACAATCGAGCAAAAAAGCTGCGAACACCCCCTCTCGAGTACCTACTACTGCTCTTTGTTAAAAATGTAGACTAGCTATTCATAGCAAGGATCATTTCCGCGCTTGAATTTCATGATGGTCGAAAAATGATTTACGTCCTTAAAATTCTGGGAAAAAAAATAGGTATTTTGAAAGACATAGATGTTTGCATGGTTCAAAAACTAGCACGCTCTAATATTTTTATGTGGTTTCCTTTATTATTTCCCTTTCGTCCTCGGGACCGTTATAATTACTAATATCACGGAATAAATAAGAGGTTTTATGCAAATTTTTGATAAGTTAATAATATGAAAAGGTGTACCACATAGACAAAATGAGAGTCAAATAAATTTGGTCAGCTGTGTTTAAAAAATCAAAAAATTTTTCATCGATCGACTGATTTTCGACCGCAATTTTTAGATATCATGAACTTATGTTCTCAAATACTCCAGGGAATTTTAAAATGTTTTTTTTTTTTTTACTTTGTCTTGCTGAGTCATGGTCTCAGCCAGGCAAGCCAAGCTGACACTGATCTTTCAGTAGAATTGATGAAATGATGTAGAATGTCGCAGGCTGTTGAACATATCACTATAAGCAGGGCTCATATTTAGCTGTTGTTTGTTATTACAAGCCTTTTCCAGTCATTCGTTTAGTAAAACGGAGCGAAATTGTACACGGCACGATAGCAGTGGTGGAGTGAAAAACTGGGGAGGTTTCGGTCGGATCGGGTCGGGTGAATGCCATTCTTCCCCGACTCGACCCAAGCCTCACTCTTTTTTCGTTCCGCCCTGACTATCGCGCCGTTTACTGAGCATTTCGTTTTACTAGCTGAACGTCTCGAACAAGCAACGTTATCACTCGATAAGTTGTCAATAAAAGCTGT
This sequence comes from Pocillopora damicornis, assembly GCF_964200805.1. Lineage (NCBI taxonomy): Eukaryota > Metazoa > Cnidaria > Anthozoa > Scleractinia > Pocilloporidae > Pocillopora > Pocillopora damicornis. The sequence continues at coordinate 16,730,074 of NC_142680.1, read as the reverse complement.
GATGCAGACTTCGAGTGAATGCTACAGGCATTTTCTTCGAGTGAGCAGTGGAGCCACTTTATCACGGAAGAGGAATCGAGATACTTTGTACATAACAACTTTAATTGTTACTACGATGTTTTGCAATCAGATAACTAATCAACAGAGAAATTAACTTACCCAACGCTTTATAAAGCAAACAATATATTTAAAAAGGTTTTTATAGCTTTATGTTTTGCGCCTATTGTAATGGGGCGGACGCTGACATTAATTGAATCCAACAACGTCATATCGGAGAAATGTTTTATATTGATGGGACCTCCAAGCGTCCATCGAACCTCAATTGAGTTATTTAACTTGAAAGTTTATAAAAACTGAAATACAATAAATTAAAAAAAAGTCATTATCATACACTACACACTGATCGAAATATTCTAAACTCGAACACGAGGGGCGTGTATACAGATAAATCAAATCAACACAAATATCCTAAGCGAAACAAAACTACCTTTGATTGTACTCGTTTCGGTATATAACTAGATACATAGATAGATTCTTTATTGAAATACATCGCAGCTCGTAGAGCTTATTTAATTTACGTATTTTCATTAAAATTCTAATTGAATGTACAAACTTACAAATTGAATAATACCTAAGAGCTAATGATAGTAATATCTAAAACATTTAAAAACCATAAACATCTTGTTGAAATCATATTGTGAAAAGTCTAATAATTTAAACGTTATTCACTAGGGCACATGAAGCCATAATAAAACTATTCTTAAATCTGTTTGTTTTACAGTGCGGTATGCCGAAGGATCGCGCGTGCCTAATATTTTACTTGCTCTCATGTAGAGGCGGTAGTAATTTCCTGAGTTTATGGCCGCTGTCATTGAAAATACTTTCAAACGTACGCTTGCAAATATCTCTGTGATGCTCCGCTACGGACGGTAGGTTCGATAGCGCAAACGCGTCCCGATATTCCATGCCAGGGCAGATGATTCGCATTGCGCTTTTCTGATCTAATCGATAACGGAGCGCGCACGTGATGTTAAAAAGACAAAGATCTTTCTGAGAAACGCGGGCTCTTTTAAGCTGGATGAGAACATAGAGCCGCTTAGCTGCCGTTTTTATCACTTCTGTGATATGTGCGTTCCAAGATAGGTCACTTGAAATAGTTACACCTAAGAGTTTAGCAACCTTTATGCACTCTCCTCTGATAACTACAGGAGGGGAATCATGACTAACTGAAGTAAAAGAAATGCGAAGTTCCTTACATTTGTCAGTATTTAGTTTGACTCTATTTCTGTTAGACCAGTCTGCTACCTCATCTGCTACAGTTTGCGCATTGCTCACTTTTCCTTTCCTAATTACTTCAGATGTCATCGTGTCGTCTACGTATTTCAAAAGTGATGCATTACAAATTGCTAGGTCACTAATCATGATTAAAAACAACCATGAACCTACAGAACTACTGAAATAAACCAAATGACTTACCTCTTTCGTCGTTCTATTAATTACTGTAATATTTCAACAATTCTTCGATCTATCTCCTCTTATGACTGTACTTGCAACTCACACGCGTCTCGTGGCCGAATGAAACTCGAAAGTATGTCACACAAAACAAAAGGGTATTGAAAGTCACGTAAATCCCAACTAAAAATAGCCTTTGCTACACCTACGAAATAGCTGAATATTTTTATTCGGTAGCAAAGCCGTATTGTAAAAAAGGCTCGTATAGTTTTTCGAAAGCACAAAAACAAAATCTTGGCTAATTAACATGGTATTGGTGAACATATATTCCTTCAAAGGAAGTCTTCAAACTACTTCCTGACCGTGTAACATCTGCCCTGTAACCTTTCTGCTTTTCAGTTTGTCGTTCGTATGTGAGTAAGTCCCGAAATCACAGCATTGGCACAAGCACTTCGTCATCTGTCAATAGCTTTCAGAAAGGGTTTTCCTCAGTCAAACAGAGTTTTCCACCATTTATTTTGACACACTGATCACAGAGAGTATAAATTTGTCCCTGTTAAACGATGCCATATCCAAAAAGGTCGTCTATCATTTTGATAAACAGGTAACTAATACAAAGAGCACGATTCAGAAGCAAAATTCCGCCTTAAAACCAGAAAATGTCTCCCGTGGAATGAATATTTGAATTATTTATAATCTTTTGAGCAACATTCCCACCCTAGCCCATTGATCTATCTTGAGACCTTACAGGGTATAACGGCAGGATAAATTGTCGCTAAACGACCGATTCCCGATTAATGCAAGGTACACATGCCAACCTCTGTGGAAAAGATTTATGTGCTTTGTGGCACAACGGACTCTTGAGATGGTTTGGGCGTTTCAAACTGGGTAGGTAATACGGTTTTAATGCTTAAGGATACATGCATAAAAGGTGAGATCGAACCCAAGGTGGATGTGAAGTTGTTGTGAAGGCGAAATATCTCTGTTATACCCATAGAAAAGTAGATACTGATGATGCCGACTACAAATTTAACAGCATTTGAAAGGCAAACAAAAACATTTGAAGACCTAGTTTTCTCGCCATCATAGGCAGGTAGATGTGACAACAATCACTTTATTTTACGGAAGTCCACATTCTCCTCTCGCTCATGGCATTTTTGGGGAACTTCCTCATCCTTATTGCCTTTCACAAAATATATTCCCTTCATCCGCCATCCAAACTCTTGTATCGTTGTTTGGAAACAACTGATCTGTTAGTTAGCATTGTCAGCCAGCCTCTCATTACCCCTTATTGGATGTTCTTGGTTCATGAAGAGTGGTATCTTTGTGGATGCACATACAAAGCAACAAACATAACAGCCTATATGCATTATGTTCAGTGTGGACAGACTTCTAGCCCTATTGTCAGGGCTAAGATAAAGACAAATTCAGTGTACTTCATGGTAGCAACCTTTTAGGTACCGTTTGGTGTCGCTGGTTTATGCTACATTTTAGACTACCGAATAGATATGTCGTCCCCCTTTTATACTCTGTTGGTGACGACTTATCCTCCCTCCGTTTCCCCTGAGAACCATGTGATCCCCCTCTCCCACCCCCCCCCGAAAAAAGAGTCTTTTACATTATGATCACCTCTTCCTTTCAATACCCTCTAGCTCTGACATTTCCATGCAAAAAATATACTGATCTTAAATAATCGCACAGCCTGGTTGAGAATTTGACTCTTCACTTGATTACTGTCTCTCCTTTTCTTATTTTTCAGCCATCAGAAAATTTACCCGAGCTTATAGTGAGAATTGTGTTCAACACATTTGGTAGACTTAGAAACAACACCTACAAGAGGAAGATACGTTCTTTGGTTTTCATCCCGAAACACAAGGACTCCATCAGAGAGAAGGTTGTCAATGGAGAAATATCAGTCAAGAAGCTTGCTTCATCCTCTGTGGAGAAGCTCACCTAAAAAGTTAAAACTGGGTTGTTTATCGTGTTATATAAACATATTTTCTATTTTTATGCTGAATGAACATACAATCTTTTTTTTAAGACAAGACTTAGACAAAGTAAATATCCCATGATCCTTTTTGCGTTATGAAATTCAAATTGTCTGAAATATTTAAAGATTAAAAGTGAGACTCAGTTTTTTTAAACAAAATTTCTCTTGCAGCTGTAGTTGCGGTGAGCAATATACTTGAAATACAATGCAATACAATTGCCATGACCTCTTCGAAAGGCACTTTTGAACACCCTTACTTTCCTCAGAGATCCCAACTGATTTTATGAAGAACTCTTTGAAGTGATTTTGTGTATTCCATTCACGCAGTGTGAAGCTCTGAGTTAGAAGTTGGCACTATAAGTCATGGACCAACTTTTCTGTGCTTGAATTTATGACCCAAGTGCAAAGTGCACAGGTTATAAATCTGAGCAAAAAAAAAGGGAGGTTCTGTAACTGACAACACAGACCAAGAAAACAACTTAGTGAGATATTATATCTCAGGGTTCAAATACAGGGGGGAGACTTACGTACAAACAAATTTTGAATTCAGCGGGCTGTACGATGAAATATGGCCCATTAAATTGACTGATCATAGTAAATTTACTAACTGAGAGATACATGGATAGTTAAATCTTGAGATTAATCTTAAATACAGTATCACTTTTCAAAACGGTGGTTTTTTTGTTTCCTTGTTCTTTCCATCAAGAAATTCAAGAAAATTACTCAGAGGATAAGATTTATGCTGTTCTTATGACTGTATTCCTTTCACGAGCTGTTTCACCATTGTCTCGATTTGATTGTTGTTCATGTATTCAGAGTTCGACACAGCATTGGCAACAGTAATCGTATGAGGTATTGATGATGAATTGATCCACACTCTACCATTCATTCCCACAGTGCATTCAAATGAAAAGTGCTTTCCAAGACATTTTAGGAGAACAAATTCTTTGCTGAGCAGTCTATGAGAGAATCACATAGTCAAACAATCATTAAAATTTGAGCCACAAAAGTTTACCAAAGGCACAAGGTACATGTGAAGTTGGTTTCAAAACCTACTAGCCATTCCAGCCAGAGCTTACAGCATATTGGTTTCTAAACCAAAAAGTGAATAAAAAATAAAACCACTCTAACTTCGATGGGATGCTAGTCATAAACTACCCCTCTGGTCCTCTGCCCTCCCCTTCCCTTCTCCCCCTTACCCTTCTCTCCCCTCCCCTCTACTGACATTTTTTTCAAGTTCCCCTGAGAGTTTGCCTGTACCCACCTATGTTCCTGAGTGGAGAGAGGCACTATCATTCATCTCATCTAATCCCTAGCCCTCCCTCCCCCCCCCCCCCCTCCTTCCACCACTCAAGGATTTTGCTAGCTTTCTCTGACAATTCACATGTACCTATTTACACTCCTGAGTGGAGAGAGACAGCGTGAGAAGCAATTTCATTTATCTAACACAAGCCCAAGCCCTTCCCCCCCCCCCCAGTCACCCTTCCAGGATTTTGCTAGCTTTCCCTGACAGTTCACAGGTACCCATTTATCGTCCTGAGTGGAGAGATGCAGCATGAGAAGCACTTTCATTTATCTAAAGCAAGCCCAAACCCTTGCCCCCCACCCACCCTTCTGGGATTTTGCTTGCTTTCCCTGACAGTTCACATGAACCCATTTATACTTCTGAGTGGAGAGAGGTAATGTGAGAGTAAAGTAACGTATCCTACTTAACCCTGTAACTCCCAAGATCAGATTATTAATTCTCTCCTTTAGCTGCTAACCATTTCCTTGTGAGCAAATTACATGAATTTGGTGTTACATCATTGATAAGAACTTCTACCTGATAAGTTTGAGCATTCTTATTACTTGTTTGCTGAATTGTGTATGGATATTGTAGGGAGATGTTACATTTTAATCACTTCTGGGAAATAAAGGGTTAAGGACAAACAAAATTACTCCACCAGGTCTCAAAACTGGACCATTGGACTGGGCTTTATTTCTTGCCAGAAAAAAGCTCAGGTTGACCCAGATGTGCAAGTGAAAATTGATAAAAGGAAATGATACCATACCCATTATTAAACAATCAGGTATGTACTCATATTCTTATCGGTATGAATATTTATAACCTCCCTTATGGAAATTCCTACATACTCTAGTAGGCCATATTCAATATATTCAAATTCAAATTTGGCTCTGAGGCTTGGGAGAATAAAACAAAACAAATCACTTCGAGGTTGCAAGATAAATGATGAATTTCTTTTATTTAATTCCCCCTAAACTCAGAGTCAAGTAAGACCTATGGCCTATTAGTGGCATGTAGGTGACAACATTTGGAGGGGCAACATGACTTGGGGCCACAGGACCAATTACCGTATGAGATTAAAAAAACTCAGAAATCTCACTTACTTTCTTGAAAGTCCAAGTGAACAATTGATCATAAAGCCTCCAGACAGCTGTCCCAGACCAGTGCTTTTTCCACTGCCATCTGTGCAATCCAGTTCAGGTTCCATGTCCTTATTTGCAACACAAAGCCTGGCGTAAACAATATCCCCTATCTGAAATTGATAAAATTGATCAGTTGTAAATCCTTTTCTCAAAACACTAAGGTAGCTGATTATCAGCTGCAAGTGCAGGGCTAAAAACTAACTCCAGTGCTTGGTGGCCAGTCAGGCCAGTTTCTTTGAATTCTTAGTGGCCCATCCCAAAATGAAGTAGCCCTCAATTTCCTCTCGTTTAAAATGAAAAACTTAAATAAATGCCCCATGGCTTTAATTGGAGCATTAAGTAAAAGGAAAGAACAAGCTCGTGAAATCACTGCTAAAACGGCTTGGAATTTCCACTTCAGAACTAAAAATTCACTAAAATGGATGATCTTAGAGTCCAGGCAGAGAAACAAAGAGAAAGTTAGTCCAATGAAACTAAATATTAAGTTTTATTTTTAACTTTGTACTTCGCATAATTTACATTGCAACTTCTCGAAATTCTGTAGCATAGTCGCACATTGGGCATTCAAACTTTAACTTTTGGTCAGGCACTGGTCAGTTTGAACTCGCCACTAGCGACCATGCAACCACCAATTTTTAGCCCTGCAAGTAAATGATTGACAAAAAGATTCCAAGTTTCTGTGTGTATGTTCAGTAATAGATCAAAAATGATGTCAAAATGTGGTAAAAACAAAAAAGTTCAAATTCTCCAAACTAACATCACACAACTTGTACAGCAAACAGTTAGAAGAATTACTAATGAGATCTTGAAGTAAAATGGTTCAGCCAGCCACGGATTGTTATATCTAATTTTTTAAAAAAACAGTTGTTTTTTAATTTTTTTTGTACCTGAAGATTAGGTTTATTCTTCTTAGTAGCTCCCTCAAATGATAAACTTGGTAATGATGCAGGCATTGCCCCTCCAATGTCTACTTTGTAACTATCAGAGCCTCTGTTTGTTATGATTCCAATGACTTTCTCTTCCTTCACTGGAATGTACTGAAAAGCATGTCACAAATCTATTTATTTTTATTTATCTTCTTGCAATGCTTAAACAGGTTGGCTAAGTTCAGCTTTAAACCGGGTTTGAATGGGGCTTGTAATGATACTATCTAAAATGATCAGACCACAACTCTGGGAACTACATTCCCTGTTTTTTGAGAGAGGTGCATGGGTCCCTTAACATTCCCTGCTGACCAATGAAGGGAGGTTGCAGGACACAACAAAGGAGGCTTTTGTCTGATTGGCAGAGAGCAACTCAGAAATCCTGGTATTCTATTAGCTCATCCAAAAAGACGGGAGACAGGGTTTACAATTTATCATTCTAATATGAGAACAATAGAATATCTAACCATTTGCAAATTTCATAATAAAGGCAACACTTTCTCCACAGTTTTTTCTTTATGACCCTGAGTGTTGGTCCACTCTAAGGCTTGGACCCTAAACCTCCCACAAGGCAATCTAGCGCTCCACAACATGAGCTTCAACCAAGTCTAGGTTAAAGGTTCTCAAGAAATGAATGAGGAGCAGACACACAGGTTACGGGGCCAAAAAATTCCTTGCGCATTTTCTCTACGCAAAGGTTATGTTAGGTGATACGATATTTAACATAACAATTTCCGCAACGTTTGAGCCCAGGTCCCGCATTTCGTTTGTTTAACTTCCCTCGCTGGAAAAGTGAATGAAATTCTGCGAACAACAAAATAATTTGATGGCAGCCATGTAACACAAATAAATTTCACAAACATTCTTCACCTTGCGTTACCATCCATTTTTTAACCTAAGTCAAAACCTCGCAACGTGATGCAAAGTTAAAAGTTGAAGGAAAAAGTTTTCTCCAGCATGTTACACGGTGTTGTAATTTTTGCGCAACGATAAATTGCAAGAAGTTTTCGTTACAATTGTTCCATATACCGTGATCAGAAAGAAAAAAAACCTGGAGTTGTGAACAAAAATACTTCGAAGATACTAACCCTTCTTTGATTGCAATCGATCATGTAGATTGACGGGTTTCGATGTCTAAAAACCCCCGCTTTGTAGGCCATGATCACGCCATTTACTTCTCTTAAGCCTGGACCGAGCTTGATTTTGTTTTTCCCTTCAAGTATTCCTTCCAAATCAGCTACACTACCGATAACATCGCCAGGCAATACAACGCGGTTTAAAAGACTTCCAACACTTTTGTCCGCCATCTTTGATAGAAGATCCGCTGATTGTCGACCGGCGGCTCAGAAATCAGCTGCTATTAGTTTCCAGGATCCTCCCCGACTTCGCGTCTTAGATTTCCTGGCTGCCGACCTCTTCAAGCTTTAAACATGATCAAGACTCTTCACTGGTTCGCCTAAAAAAAAAAAAACAAAAAAAAAAACAGACAAATAGAAGTTAAATTTTATATTTAATGCCTTCTTTTCCATTCTAAATTACAGTCTCATGCCCTGCCGAAATAAAAAGATGCGTTTCACAATTCATTTAAGTATTTACAACAATTTGAGACAACATATTGCAAGCGATTAGGAGGGCAGAAAATCTTTTAAATCCGCCTTTCTACGATTAATAATTTATTTCACCGTGTTGTTATTAAGAGCCTTATTGGCGGCAAAAGTTTTATAACTGATGGGTGATACGTGGTCTTTACGCCGTCGATCATTCTTTTGATTAACAGCGTGAGGAATAAGAAAGACTTAAAAACTTCCTTTCTAAGAACATTTGGAGATGAAACACCTTTGCTACCAAGTCCTTTCTCTTATATTTCTGTTTTTTTTTTTTGTTAGGAGGCTGGTTCACAGTTGCCAAACAAGGTGAGTAAGCCAGGATAGAACAATAAACTTCAATGTTTTTCCCTTTGAAAAGAAAGGACGTGTTTCGTCCTTTCTTGCCAGTGATAATTGCAATGTGCCGTCTTGTTTTAGTCAAACTATTTAGCTGTTCCTTGAAGTGAGCGGGCATTCAAAAGAAAAATGATCGTTCAAAAGTGATGCTTACATAATGAAAATCTGTATATTACAGCAGAAAAAAAGACCGTTTCATCGGAATGTAATCTGGATTTAAAATTGAAACCCTTGTAATGTGAGCTATCGAAGTGTCACTGAAGTAAGTCGTGGGAAAGTTACCTGGCTTAGTCAAATGAACCACACTTACTAAGAGATTAAGCATCAACCACTTCACCTATCACGAAGAAAGCTCAATTGACGAGAAAACGAAAATGTTAGTTGAAAACCAGATGAATCATGCACTAAAATCTGCCAAAAACAAATTTGCGGAGTTTAGGAACCTGGATCCAAAACTGTAACATCGTCTTGAAGTTCATGTATTATATAAAACAGAGCTTCTTATAAAGGGTTCCAGGAAAGCGTTACGAAAAATTGTAACAACCTCGGTTAAAAGAAACATGTTCGGAAATTTTACAATAAGGTGCTATAAGTAATTCTTGTTGTAAATATAAGCTTTTAGAAATCTCCAGGCTGCTTAAGCATGCTGACATACGTATCATAGAACTTTCTAGAACATTTCATCAAGTCACGAAGTTATTACAGAATATTACTTAAATAGTAGTATTATAAGCTTGAATGCGGAGGATTTTGGAGGATCACGTAATTTTCAGGGAGAATGGAGGGGGATCAATTGTCTCAAACGGAGTATAAAGAGGGGGGGACAATTAACTGCCAATGTGGAGGGGAGGGGGGGTCATAAGCAAATTACAAAGCCTAATAGGAGAACCAGATAAATTTTATCGTGAAATAACCAACAGTGTTCTTGAGGTTAGGTAAAGCCGGATGACAAAAGCACTATTTTTTTTGTTTGTTTATTTGTTTTCAAGTAACAGTTGTCTGCCTTATTTTTTTTCTGCACCAGAACAAGTGTTTGATAAACATATGCCACAATGATGCAACTTGTTTGAATGGATTTACAGATCAGGGTTTCCTTTGTTTGTGTCAAGCGGGATACGCGGGAGAATACTGCGAAAAAGGAGGTGAAAACTAAGAAACCATGATATACACTTTCAAATAAACGTTAAATGGTTTGAATTCGGGGGTACCATGTGATCGTGTAGTCTGATCGTGCGGGTTAGGGTAGTCTTTGTCGGCTGTGGTGACTGACATTCGGAAGCGGAAGTCGTCATCAGGGTCAAGTGAAGAGATATTGTCAGTCAAATGCATTGGTCTAGTTCCTGTAAACTGATTGGTCAGCTTAGTTGTGATGTTAATGGCCATGAGACACAAGTGGCGTCATTCGGTCGTGATTGCATGATTTGCTCTTTGTCATTGTCTTTGTTTTTAGTTTTACACTCAAAAAGGCGCTCTCAAGATACAATTTTTTGTGAGGGACACAGAGCGAGGCTTCAAATTAAGTGTACCCTTAAGCGTACCACCTTTTTTAGGTGGTGGTGGTGGCGGATTCTACTCTAGCGGAAGAAGTGGAATGATTTTTGATGGAAGCATTGGGGATCGGGGAGAAGGTGGCATGGGATTTCTTCAGGGAGGGGTAGGTGGAAGAGCTAAGACAAACAATATCATGGGTGGGTTTGGAGGTGGTGGTGGAGCTTATGGGAAAGGAGGATCGGGTGGGGGAGGGGGAGGAGGGTACTCTGGGGGAGGCAGTGGAGGGAGTGAAAGACATTCCTGTAGGGGTGGAGGTGGATCCTACAATTCTGGAAAGAGTAAAAAAAATGAATGCTGTTTCAATGAAGCTGGGCATGGTCAGGTGACCATTATTTTACGGTAGAACAAAGAGATCACGTCTGTCACCAAACACATTATCGAGTGAAATAAAACTGAAATAAGAGCACAGTCTGAAAAAAATATTAGACAAAATTTCAAGAAAGCCAAAATTAAAAACAAACATGGTTAAACCTCGGAAACGACGATTCCATTTCATCGAAAGGGATTCGGACACAGACTGAACAATTCCTTGAACTGTTTATCCGGACTTTGAACTTTTTTGCGCCTTAAAGATGTGAAGATATCATTGCATATTATTGTTTTGATCGTACGCGGCTGTTTTGACCAAACGCACGGTTTGAATAAATTATTTTTGCACGTGATGCGCGCTTTTTGCTTATGCTTAATTATGATAAGCCATCTAGTAATTTTTTCTTCTATATTATTAACACGTAATCACATGATTTTTCTCGTGGAATTTGAAATAAACAAGCACTTGTTAATTTTTTCAAAGACCACAAATTGCACTCGCCCTATGGGCTCGTGCAATTTTGTTAGTCTTTAAAAAAATTTACTCGTGCTTATTTATTCCAAATTGCACTCGTAATCATGTGATTATCTATACAAATGAGTTTAATTCGCATGTGAGTGAAAACTTATTGTCATATGAAAGAATGAGCACCAGGACTCATTTTGAAATTGAGTCCAAAGGTAATTCGGAAATGGCCTATTCATCGGAAAACTCGTGTTTTTAGCACTCTTTCGTTTTTCTCCTTTAAGTTTTTGCAACAAAGCCCTGTCAATCCAGGGCACCTGCATCCCTCCACACATCCGCTTCGATTATCTTTTCCTTTAGGATTGCGCACTCGCGGCCGAACGGGTCACATCAAAGGTTTTTAATTTGGAAAAAGTGTTTCATTGTGACAATTTTGAAAAGAAAAGTAAAAAAAGACAATATATCTTTAACAGTTTTACTGTAATCGGATTTTCTTTGATGTCCGACTTGCATGAGAACAAACTGTCTTACAATTGCATTCCCTATATCATTTTTTTAGATCCATGAAGTTTTAATATAACTTTTTATTCACTCAAATTGCGTCCATCTGCCTTGTCAAGAAAGATAATCGAAAGCAAAACACATGATGCACTTAAAAGTTTTTACCGGGAAGTTATTCAAATTCGCTTTCATATCCTAGAGGCTTCCTTTGAATAATCGGAAAAAATATTCAAGTTGGTGTGGATGAGAAGTTCTGGCCGTTTAACCGAATGATCCAGTTTTTCGCTCAGCAAGACTCATCTATCGATTTTTCAGAGTTGAAATAACGCAGCTGCACCTTTCCCACAAATACCCAGTTTGTGTATTTTCCTCCGGTGGGTTTCAGCCGAGGTGCTAAAAGCATCTGCCATTGCCTTAACTTTGTATTTTTTAGTTTTCGATTTCGTTGGTACTAGATCTCAGCTAATCGTTACCAATTAAAAAATAAACGGTAATATTTCTACGTTTTTAAAAAAATTTATGGAGTGTGAAAAGATTTAATACGTCGACATGTGATTAAGGCAAAATTAGCATGTGACACGCGAAATTGTACAGAAAAGCGAGGGTGAGTCGTGAATTTCATTCTGAGCCGGCGTGAGGCGTGATTTTAGTCCTGAAATATACGTGATATCTTACCCTTTTTTCTTTGCTTTCGTGTTACCGTGAGCTTATAAAAAGATTTCTTCTTAAAACTTCGTTTTGGTAATTCTATTGTAAACAAGGAAATAGCATTTCATTTGAATTTGAATGGAAATTTTGCTGCTACACAAACATGCTTGTCAAGATAAGTATATTTCAGTCGCTCGTCGAGTATTTCTAATAGGATTAATGATATCATAATTTAACCTACAAGTGCGGACGAAATACGTCTTTGAAGATTGCTTTTAATGTCTCTGAAAATTTAAGGATAAAAAGCAACACTAGCAAACAATGACGTTTCGCCGACGACATGAATGTCATCATTATCAAATGCAATTAAGAAAAGATTACCGATAATGTAAATATATTATGCAGAAGACGAAGTTGCGAAAGATGACATGAAAATGTGAACTAATTGGGAAGTTTTTGAGTGTTTTCGTGTCTGTTCGAGTGTCCATGGTTGGTCTTCGTTCCCATACGAGCAACATTTCATGAATGGGGCACTCAAGCGTGTCAAACTTTCCTCGGCAGTTTTTTAAGATCATTAAATGATGGCGAAGATTACTAAGCCCTTGTAGGTGTTCTTTTAGGTGTTTGCCAATCACAGAGTATTTGCGTTCTTCAATGTTTTAAAGGAGATAACAGCTCGTGAAGCTTATATATTTTGTATCACACGAACAAACGCATTGATTGAAGGTTTGAAGCCAATTCTAAATCGACTTTCGCTTCTAAGAACGCCGCTTTTGCAAATTTGTCCACGACTAACATGGCGTTAAGGATCGAGTTATTCCGTGCCCTCTTCAATCGGAGAAAGGCATTTCTCAAAGTTCATTCTAAATCCTTTAGGACCCTCAAGGGTTTCCACAGATAATATTACTTCCCTAGGTCTGTCCTCCTGCACTGCTTCGAAATATGCTCGGGAGGATGCCCTTTGGAAGCTTGCTTGAGTTGTCGAGCTATTTACACCATTCTTGTTATCCAAAATAAATGTAACGCCACATAGTCTACCGATTCGTTTCAGCATTCTTCTAACTCCAGCACGAAATTCCTTTTTGCGAATTGAATAAATAATTGGGTTTGTCAGTGAGCTTACGTAGAAGATACACCGCGTGAATGGAATAATTTCAAGTAAGAATTTCTTCTTGTTATAATAAAACAGGGTATTAGTTATCCACACGGGTAGATAACAGAGTAAAAATACCGTGATAATGATGCATACGTCGACGGTTGCCTTCCGATCTAAGATCCTTCGTACCTCAAATTGCTCCTGTTTATGCAGGTCAGAACCCTCGAGGGATCCGAGTTGTGCGGCTGCTACAATGTTGATCTGAAGTATGTTTGCTGTTTTAAAAACTCTCCAATTTAGGTAAAGGATTATAATAAAAGGGACAACGAACAAAGTTAATGTCAAAGGAAATATAATCTTGTGGGAACTCACTGCTGACTTGCAAAATGGCACTTCTGGATTGCGGTAAAAGAATACCGAATCGAAGAAGAAAGGAGCTGAGCACAGAAGTGAAGGCAGCGCCCATATGAGCACTAACTCCAGAACTCTTGAGGCAGTTATGGAGCCATCGTATATCAAAGGCGATTTTACAATGGCGATGTATCGTTCATAAGAAACGGCAATGAAACGGAGAACCGTACTCAAATAGAAATATCTTGTAACAGCAATATGAAGAATACACATTGTTTCACCATACAACCATCTCTCTTGAGCTACGCTTGCGATGTTGAGCGAGTTTCCCAGTATCAAAAGGAGACAGTCTGACACAGCAAGGCTAGCGAGAAGAATGTACCGCATCCTATGAAAACTGCTTTCCATGAAAATCGTTGTTATCACCAATAAGTTTCCAGGTAGACCGACAACGTCGATGACAGCATGCAAACCTGTAAGGATTTGCGAGTAAACCATGTTTGATTCGGCACGGCGCTATAAAAATTTTGCTCTCTTCAAACGATTCTTGGTTTATTTGTGTGATCCAAGGTTTCTCGAAACAGCATGGTTTTAATCTTAGAGAATCAACCACAAAGAAAATTTTTCAGGAAACAGGTCGAAACGGGGACAACAAATTTGCCTTAGATTTTTAAGGACTATACTTAAACTTCCGTTTGCAAATTTGCTTTCAATTAAACACAAAGAAACAGCCCCCGTAAATGACGCACGGAAATTAAATCTAACGAATCACAGGTTATTAAAATTCGGAGAAAAACTATGAGCCATGGAGTGTGGTGATAGGTTTATACATCGACATGATCAAGAAAAACAATTTTTGAGTAATTAGGATTAAAATAGAAAGTCAGGCATATTAAGGCTGGCGAGAAGAATATACTGCATTATATGAAACTTGATTTCCGTAAAAAATCGTTTTCGCAAACAGTAAATTTCCAGGCAGATCGACAATGTCGATGGTAGCATGAAAACCAGCAAGGAACTGCAAAAAAACCATATTTGATTTGGCACGGCGCTACCAAATGTCTTGTTTGTCTACAGACTCTTGATAAACAGATGGCGTCTAAGCATTTAAGGCGACAGCTAGATAAATGTTGTTAGGATACACGTTTAGAGAGCCAATGATACTGCTCTCGACTCTTAGGGAAAATAATTAAATTTCGTACGATTTATTTTCCTTTGCCCAAAAACTAATAATGAAATTCTGTTGTCGATTATGCATAAAATTTGGGTCGGAAGATCTTCGGGTTATTAAAATTCACACAGTAGCTTGGGAGTGACCAACGTTTTTAGGAATTACCATTAAAATCTGGAAAAAAAAGTCAAGATGACAATTTTTATTTAAAAAAAATTAAGAAAAGCAAATTGTTAGACAAAATGATCGAAAACGATGTAAAGAAAAGTTGCGTTTTAATGCAAACATTTACTTAGTGGACATGTAGTTCAATTAACAATTTTACAAGAACTGTAGAAGGTCTCGAGGCGCGGGCGCCTGACGTTGTTGACGTCATTTCAGTAATATATATGGTTATATGTGGCCAATTGTGGAGCAGAGAAGCTTTTGATTGTGTTCCGTTCTGTCTGAAAGCACGCCGCTAGCGGCTAGAGCACGAAAGAAGTGAAAGGGGACGTAGTCGAGTGTAGCCGAGTGTTTCTCCCTACCTCTACAATTCATGATGCCAGCGAACAAATGTGCGCAATTTTTTTTACAAGAAGCTTGTCAGAGTAAAACTAATAAGACTACCTTTAATCTGGCGACTAAGTAGACGATTATTTATATAAAGGAATTAATTGCGCGTTTCAGGTTTAGTTTATTCAGTTAGTTTTTATTGGATCGAGGTCATGTGTAACAGTTTGTTTTTCCAAAAGACTCTAGGGGTAGAATTTAGTAATCCTCTTTTATCGGGAGTCTAGGAAGACTTTATATAAAAGGATTAATTTGTAAGTCAATGTGAAGCTTTCTCAGCTCCAAGCGGGTCAGTAAAAATGCCAAGATCAGCACAGTTTAGAAAATTAAAGGACTTGAAATGCAAACTTAATATATTAAGGACTTATGGTATGTCTTTTCCTCTGCATAGCCACCAAAAAGGCCTGTAACTGCTTGAGTTTATCAATTAGAGGGGAAAAGCAATTAGGAATCACTGACAATTTAGCTGCAAATGTGTAAAACTGGCACATGCAAGTTTTGCATGTCTGACAGCGGACGGAATAATCCTGAAACTATCGAAATTTCAACTTTGATTCGATATCAACACATGATTTGGACTAGATAGAATAGACCAGGTCATGAAACAAGAGCGCAAACATCCCAAATTCTGAATGGCAATTATGCTATTATACAATTATGCAATATTTCAATTATGCTATATTTCCATGTAAACTAGTTGTGATATTTTGGTGTTAGATCCAGTTTGATGTGTAACATAATGAAACTGTGGAGGGTTATTTAATACTTGATTGTCACTTCTCATTGGCTAATTGCGCTACGTGTATAAACGTGTAAGTTAAAGGGTTAAAATTTCAATTCATTCAATTCTGGAACGTTTTCAAAAGTCACAATTTGATATAGAGAAAGATGTTTCTTTTTCGTCTTAGCACGAATTTTGGACAAAGAAAAAAACCCGCGTCCCGTTCGGGAATCAAATCGTGCACTTTCGGAACTTCTTTTCGCGGATCAAAGACATTCGGCAAAATTCAGGCACCGTAAAATCGCTCTCCGAAGCTCGTGACAAAACCCCCCAAAAAAATTATCTCTTTATTTCATGACCAGCTCATAATTAATCATCTTTCTCAATCTAATTAGTTACAATGTTTTGTTAGTTTTCAGTGTCGCTCGATTTATCTAATCGCTATTGATGGTCAGACGTTGGATCGCAATAATCCGCTCCTTTAAGGGAATCATAAAGGCACGAGATGAACACGCGCCAAGTTTCTGACTGGACACATGATTTTCATTTTCTTTACGCCTTAAAACCGATTTGACTACGACTTACTGACATAATTCCTACTATAAGGAAAATCTGATGGATCGTCAAGCTTCTCTGAAATCATTCCTGAATTCAAATTTCAATAATTTGAGAGTTTAACTCTCCTCTGCATCTAAAAATTAACAGAAGGTTAACGACCTCCTTATTTTTTCTTAAAATTTACATGAAGGTATCTACCATTCGTGATGAGGGTTCATTGCGATCAAAAATAAGTTCTCTCAGCAGTTCAGTTATGTTGCTATGTGCTCAGTAAGCCCAAACAACTTAAACCTGAGGTGAAAAAAGTCAACAGATTCAGATTTCATGACTACCGACGAAAAACAATCATCCCAATTTAGCTTGAAAACAATGATAAGCCCTCAACGGATTTATATCAAACAATATAGAAAGCCCACACTACGCACTCATTTACCATGGAAGTAAAGCGTTATTTACCATAAGTAAATTAAATCTATTTAGGCTGGTTTCTTTCTGTCTTACTATTTTCAATAAAAAGAAACTCTTTTTAAGTATGCAGACTGAGGCTACTTAAAAAGCCTACAGTCCTTCCAGTCTCCAGGCTCCAGAAGTGATCAGACAAGACTTGATCATGCATGGTTAGCTTTCTTACCATTTCACTAAAATAGCTTTTGTTTTGAGAGAAATAATTAAAGGATTTGTGGTTGTTGGGTACAACAGACAATGGAAAGCAATATCTTCCCCTATCTGCCAAAAACGTTAATTCTGTTAAGCATGGCCGCCAAATAACAACAGTTTTCTGCAAAATATAAGCAAACTTAATTCTACGCGAATATCGATCCAAAAATGTATCAACATCGCATCAGGTCATGCCTCTACTGTCGTTACGCTTTTATCATTCACAAACTACGTCTTATTTCCTTGGTCAAACAGAGACCAATGATTGCGAAAATGTTGGTGAAGAACATGAAAAAATTCCGTCAGCCTCTTCTGCAAGCATCTGTTTCGTTAATATCAAACAGAAATAATATTGCGGTTCTTAATTTTTCACGGAACGTTCTTAATCCGTGAAAAGAAGATTACATTGAAAAGACAAATACCTAGCAACAAAAAGCCGCAAAAACCAATTGCCTTTTGCTCGCAAAAAAGGGAAGAAAGAAAACCTGAAGAACAAAAAAAAAAATAAATAAATAAAATAAAATAAACGGCATTTGATAAGAGTCTTCTCTCGGTTTGATACTGATGTCAAGTCAGGCCTTTTAGGTACCGAGGCTATGAAATTTAATGTAAGTCTGTGAAGTGTCTCTTTTATGTTGCAATTAACTATGTCGTATATATGTCAACACGAATTAAGACTTGTGCTCGTTACAGTAACAATAACAGCAAGACGAAGTTAAGAAAGAATCATGCAATTTTACAGATAAAGCAAAAATAGATCCAAGAGGTGGCTTACCTACTATTATCAAATTTTCAGGTTCCTTAATCACCTGAGAGGAAACGGAAAGTCAATTATAAAGAAATTTTCCACAAGAGGACCGCCCTCATCGAGAAGCAGTTAGCATGGCTTTAGCGGACACATTCAGAAAGAAACAGAAGCAGAGACAGGAAGTCTGTCTACAAGACACTTTAAGTGCCGGCTGGTCACTTAAGAAATAGCTCAACTGAAAGATTAAGTTATAATTACTCATAACAAATTCTACAATGCATAAGATCCACACGTTTAATCCTCACTTGGACTTAGCTCAACGATCAGTGTACCAGCTTATGTTTTTGTTTCCATAAAGTTTCATCTTTGTATTGCTCTAAAAACGAGAGAGTGGAGGGAAAAAAAGCGATGGAAGAGAGAGTGAAACGAAGCGATGGAAGAGAGAGAGAAACGAAGCGATGGACCCAAGATTGAGCTTTTATGGGAAGAAGACTGTCTTCCGCCGGTAAACAAAATAGGTCTAGTACAGCAAGACAGGGAAAAGATATTCTAATTTCCGAAACATTTAAATTTGGCTGATGCGAACTTTTACAGAAGAGCTGACGTAAGTCAACTTCATCATAGTTCCTACCCTAATCTCTGTTACCCTTGTTGATAATGATAGTATGGTTGCAAGGAAATAATTAACTAAAAATAGCCATAAATTACACTTCCTTTGTTTGTACTGATCAAGACAGTTTCGGGTGTCAAAATGGGACGGTGGGTTTCGATAACTTGTACTCCGATTATTTTAGTTTGTGTGAGAAGAAAAAGGAAATTATGGTTATGAAGAGATGGCTTAGAAAGGATATCCGATCTTGAAATACACAGGAATTCGTTACTTTTATTACTAATACCTTCTTTCCTTTAATTGTCACAAAAGTGATTCAGCACATTTTCTGAACAAATGTATTACTTCATCGGAACAGTATGCAACCCATGATAGCCCAACAGGAATTTATCTTCTTGTGGATCTGGAGAATATCTAGGCAATAAACCGCGCATTCTATCGGTTTACCAGCGTAATTACTTCCTGGGGAATATTTTGAAAAACGAAGACAATTGGTTACTAACGGTGATAAATCGATAGAAAGAGCAGTCAATTGCTTTTATGAAATAAAGATAGTTTATCGGCATGTATAATAAATGTATAATATAGTGTATCTCAGTATAATAACAAAAGTATCTCAGTAACTTTATTAATAAAACTAAATTTGTCGCCAATTGCAGCGAACTTTGACATTATTGGCAACGAATCATCGAGAAAAAAAAAGTAGACATCATCGAATCGATGAGCCACACGTTACTTAAAACTCTTAGACCTAAACGCGTATCTGTTGAGGAACCGGGAAATTTTGAACACGTCATCGCAAATGTTACATCTGATTGGCTTTTTATGTAATTTTATCAACGGATCTCAAAGTCTCAATCCAGTTTCATTCAATGAGCAACTAATTTCGCGCTCTGCTCATCAATTTCTAAATCATTACATCTTCTGAAATAAAACCATGAAATCTTGAACGAAACCA
Organism: Pocillopora damicornis; assembly: GCF_964200805.1. NCBI lineage: Eukaryota > Metazoa > Cnidaria > Anthozoa > Scleractinia > Pocilloporidae > Pocillopora > Pocillopora damicornis. Next base: position 16,710,442 of record NC_142680.1, on the reverse strand, counting down.
ACAATTTTTTTTCTGTTTCGCAACAAAACTCTCTATACATCACTGAGATTGAGAGCATCACATGAATTTCTGTGTAACGCAAGAAAGGACAATCATTATCCATAGTTTATTGCGGTAAGCATTCAGTTACATCATAAAGGGCGTGCATGACGTAGAACACCGTAGTCAGTGCGAAAGGCTATAAATTGTTACATTTCAATAACAGATCCTTCTGGCACTATAACCCTCCGACTTATTGATAAGGACGCCCACAGGAATGACCCAGTGATTTCAGTTGGGTAACGCAGGGTAACTGGGAAAAAAGTAAACAAACGCTTGAGAGCCCGTGGAATTTCAAACCCAGGGGGTCAACGTGATGTCTTTATACAGAAAGCTACGGAATGAAAACTTAATTATCCGAAATTTTTTTTGCTAGGTTATTTTGAAAATTTAAGGAATTTCAAACCTGCGGAGACGTTTAATTTTATTTCATAGAAAACTCATGAAGGAATTCCGCGGTAAGGCTTAAGAGTCTGGCACTGATTTTTTTATCTTGTATAAATGTTTATTATTTTTCATGTTCTTAGCTTAAAAGTCTTCACAACACTCAATTCTACGAGATCAACAACCATATTTACAAATTTTAAGTTTCCCAACAGACTCAGTGTCAAAGTTCTGAGTCAATCAAGTTAAATTGCAACCTTTTGAAACTAGGTTTAACCGCTGAGTTAAGCAAATTTACCCATAAACGGGTAACAAAGATTGCGCTACCATTTGCTTTTCTCTCAACAAATAGCGTTGTAGCTAAAGTAAGTCGCATCATTCAGCTAATGTACTAATGCATGGGCTCGAAATCCGTCGAAGCCTGAATTATTTAACAGCTTTTTTTCTTTTAATTTCTTAAAATGCTTTTCATCTGTAAGGATCACGTAATAAATCTATTTATCTGACATGGTGTATATGTTTGCGCTTTCGTTTCCACAGACAGAATCAGACGAAGCTAGCTAAAGAGAAATTGAATGGCTACAATACGTTTACCACGTGGAGAGCAGAAGGGCTGTCTCCCGTACTAGAACCCCTATGCATGCTTTAGTTATTACGTGGATGAAATGGAGTCGATAGTTGTTTTCCCATTGGCCTAATCGGTGATCTAAATGAAGCGTTGCAAATATCAGTTTTCTCCATCGCTACCTGATAGAAGTAGATTTCTAGATAACACATACAATTTATACACTTTATTCGATGGTATAACATGTAAAATGCGGAACATTTTGCGAGCTGCGTAGCATTTGCGAGTGATGAGCAAAATATCCGTTCGTATCATATGTTAAACGGTCGAATAAGGCATTCATTATTCACTATCACTCTACTTCACTGATATTTTGCATCGATCCAGTGACCTCAATTGAACATCAAAACAACACACACGAGAGGTGGTATTATGACCAAGAAAAAAAATCTGAAACGCTTAAAAGGTTTGGTTAGCGAAGACTGAAAACCGGAAAAAATCAAAGTTTGGATCGTTCAGTTTAGCCACTTTGGTGCTTCGCCTTCCATCCGTATTTTATGCCCTGTTCTACAGCGGTTTAAGACCGTGGTACATTTTGCGCTTTCTGTTGCCCTAACATTATAAGTTGGCGTTAAAGAAGAGTAAGAATTTTCATTATTGAATCGAAAGGAATCAGTAATACTGAAAAATCTAGAACTTGTTCTGAATTGTGTACATCACAACCGGAAATTCCTAATTCCATTTAATTCCATTAAAGCTCCATCATCTAGAGAAATCTCAGTCTCTAAAAAGAAAGAATAATCCTCTACCTGTCCGAATGATTTAACCAGGCAATGACATTACCACTAATCTGTTTAGGGTGACACGTGCTCCATTCATTAGAACTGAAAAACAAGCCTATCATTCAGAGGCATTACTTTCATTCTGCTGCACGCATAACGTTCCTCTTTCGCCACCTCTGTTCAGAGGAATCCCTGGGAAATTTTGATAGGGGTGAGCCGCGGGGCTCCCCAAATCCTGACCCTATTTCAGACCAAATTATGTTCTCAAATTCTGAGCCCAAAGGTCCCCATTACACTTTACACAACAATGCAAATACATATTAGGTTACTCCCTCTCCCCCTTTTTCTGAGAACCCTAGGAACTTTTGGTAGGGGTGTGCCAAATCCATCTGGAGTTGAAATGTCAACTTGGCTCATTGCTCTCGTAGATTCCTTAAAAGACGAATACACCGACAACCACAGTAGTCAATTCTATATACACTCGACAGACCAAAACTTCTCATAAAACTAGCCCAAAGAGCCAGGTTTATGAGAATAGGAGAATTGTTTTGGGGTTTTTGACCTTGGTTGTTTTTACTTATGACTATCTCACACAGTTTGCATAACAATCTTCGGAATCATTATGTAAGCTCAAATAGTACACGCGTCAAGTGTCTGACCAGGAATATGATTTTCCCATTCTTTACACCTAGAAAATCGCCTAATAGGAACTTAAACGTGTAAGTACTTTTTAACAATGATAAATTCGAACCGTCAGATTCCTGTTTCATCCTGTTCAATTTTCAAAAAAGAAAAGCAAATAGAAAAATATATATATATAAAAACAGTATAACAGAGATCTTGAGACCCTCCATCCGAGACAGCAGTTCATTAACACTTTCGAGTCTCATTTTTCGGTTTTGAAGACAAAATCAATCATCAATGCTTAGTTTTATTAACTCAGAAGGAGTTAGCCCCAATAAGACCTTAAGCTGTAATTGGATAAAAATTAAACCGTCAAAAGACAGTTAAAAGTATTTTTCAGGCCGAAACCGCGTCTAGTCGGCGCGTGCAAAGCCTTGACAATGCTACTGGCTCTCTTTGTGCCAAGAAAATTTGGCTTAAATGTCTTGATGATCTAAATAAACAAATATCAGTCTATAAAATCTGGTATTTACCGAGCGTTACGTGACTAGGGCTGGATAATGAGTGGCCAATGTGATATTCAGTCATATTTTCATGGTAGCATCTAAAACGTTTTATCATATGGCCAAATGCCGCATTCATGAAATTCTCGCTCGGCGTTTTTTCAGTGTGGCACGTTCCTTAGCAGATAGGTCAAAACACAACAGATAATTATCTGTAGTTAATCACCCTATGGAAGAAACCTTCTTAGTTCAAATTGCCGCAGATTAGTGAATAATTTTGTTCATAAGAACGGATTACTTGTTCTTAGCTGTTCTTTACTGCAGCTATTGAAAGCTTCATAGCAGTGCTATTTGAAAAGTGCATGAGTTAAATTTAGAGATAAGTTTTGAAGAATTCTTCGACAAGTCACTACACAACCATTTGAGTCATCCTTAGCTTCCAGCCCTTATTGAAATTTTCATTTATACAGACGTCAAATATCCAATAATTTCTTCGGTTTAAAAATTAAATTAGAGATGACAATTATGTCGTTGTTAGAAATTATATCAACTTGGCGTAATAACTTTTTTTTATGCAGAGCTTTTTTGTACTAACTCACAGTACTCAAGTTAATGAACTTTTTTATAATAGGAAGAAATAATTCTGAAGCGAACATGCTTTATTTTGGAAGACTGAAATAGCTTGTACGCGAGCTTAGTTTTCGTGCAGGTGATCACTGTATTCGGTGCCAGCTTCCACGCCGTGCTCTCCACTGGTATTTCATTATTTGAATATATTTTATGGACATTAACATAATACGAAAAACATCACTCGTCCACTTAAAGATGCGAAGTTATCTTCTCGAGTGAATAGAACCTCTCGCTCTTCCAATACGCTCACTTGTGAAGGAAATTATTGACACTCAAAATAAAATTATAATCCCCCCTCGAGGGCAAACATGCACGAATGAAGTGAAAAAAAAAACAAGAAAGAAAAAAAAAACAAGAGGAAATATGAATAATTAGTGATGGAGAAGATTAGTACGGTTTGCATGGGAGTAAAAACCAAAAATTTTACTTGAGCATTCCTTGACGTCACTCCTCAAGAAAAAATGATCAGGCTATCGGAAGTATTGTTCCTGGAAGTTTGTGCGAGTGGGCAGAATGAAAAAACTCCCTTTCAATTAGATCAGGATGTCAGTTAGAGATATCCTAACCAAAACTTCACTAGCTTTGCTTACGTACTGTCATGACGGATTCAAACAAAGACCGATAGCTGTCATAGATAATGCAAAACAGTCGTAATTTTAAGCGGCATCGATCACGAGCGTGGAATAAAGAAAATGTTCCTTCCTCGTAGGACTTATCAATGTCTAGGCCTGATACCTAAAAAGAAAAGCCTGAGCTACGTTTGTGAACTAGGACATACACTAAGCTCCACAATAAATAATGGTTATGGAAATCCTGGTGATGCAATTAGGGAAAATATGGAAAAAACCCCTTTCGATTACATCCGGATGAAAGAAATGTAACGGACATTCAAACCAAAATCCATTAGTTTTGCTTACGCACTGTCACAGAGGAATCAAACAAAGGACGATCGTTATAGAAGATGTACTTAAACACGTACTGTGTGTGTAATGGGCAGGGAACAGATATGACGTTTTTCCTTTAGACATTTTGTTAGTAATCTTTTAGAGTTTCCGTACTCTTTTAATGACGTCAAGACATTCAGTAGGAGACAAAAAGAGGTGTTTTGTTGTGTTGGCACTCTTACACTATGTTTATTTACCACTGGACGTGTTCCTTGGCTATTTTCGTGCGTTGCTAAGATACGTGCTTAAGAAAGAGACTTTAATAGAGCAGTGCTTCGCGACGTCGATGAAACGTGCTACGATTCAAATGATAACTGAAGTTGTCAAACGCGAACGTGGAAAAGTAATCATCATCAATCGATGTTTAACGATCGACAGGCCATGGCGTCAATTAACCATCAACTGCGTAGACTCAAAAATTAGTTCTAGGGTAAATTCTGAGCGATGATACTCAGCCTTTCTTTACGAAGTGAGTTCGAGCATTATATTTTGGAACATCAATTATTCTAAAAGTTCACAAGCCTTGAAATAAACTGGCACATAACCAAGAAAAAAATGATCGTAGAGTGAAGTCGATTGAAAGATACTTTACTGCTTATCACAACAACTACGTGCGCTATAATGGGTAAATTTGGTTGGCATTTCTTTTACTGTTCGACCCGCTTAACGTCTAAAGCTGCTTCCGTTGCCAAATGCGTACTGCAAGATATCTCACTAGCCTCGGTACGTTCTGTATTGCACAGATATTTTTATTTGTTCACCCCTTCTCCCCCCCCCCCCTTCCCTCCCCCCCCCCCCCTTCCGCGATGTATGGTCCAAACTGAGTGCTTAATTCGGCCATCGTTCGAACGAAAACAAGAGCTTATTCGCCAACTTACGGTACCGACCTCGAACTCGGTTAATAACGGTTGGTGTGCACTTCGAGCAATTCAACCGATAGATCATAATAGGATTAAGATCTTTGCAAGGCCTGATACACTAACACATGTATCGTTGTTATGTTATAGTTAAGTTATAATTCAAGTTATAGGTAAGGACGTCTGGGGCACCTTAACTGTAGGTTTCACAACATATAATAAAATGAATCTAATCTTTATGTCAAAGAGAAGGGATACGGAAAGTCTTTTAAACACGTAACTTTTCAGACATGGCGGCGAACGCAAATCCGAGAAGCTGGCGTAGACCGAAACTTTATTCAATAGCGAGTAGAGACCAAAACAAATACAAAATACAAAACAAACAAACAAGAAGGTAAAAAACGACCCTACAGACATTGCTTGGCTACCTAAGCTTCTTCAGGAAAATTGCTGGTCGAAACGTGCACAAGTAGAGGCAAAAACTGTAACTTCCTCAACATTTGAGAGTAAATGAGGGCCCATAATTTCGTAACTAAAAGAAAAAATTGCATACTGTATACGTAGTAAGTACAGTTCAGAATTAAGCTCGGAAAACAAAGCACTTGAGGAAATACAAACAGACAAAAGAAAAAATAATCGTACAGGATCCGTGAAAGATATAAAACTAAATTATAACTTAATTATTTCAGTAACTGAAGTTGTGCTTGATGCTTTGTTCCCAACTCCAAGAAGCGACCAACACGTAACTTCTACTCATGTCATCGCTACATTATCCAGCCAACAGTTGACGAGAATTAAAAAAAAATCATCAGCCAGTGCGCGATAAGCTTTTAATTTCATTTCGCAGATCTTTATTTTCGGAAAAAAGTGGAGATTAAATCCCGTCAAAGAAAGGCACAACAAGATATATTTGGTAGGAATTGTGTTTTAATTCAGTTGCGTGTCCGGCTGAAGCTGACCTTTCATTCGTACAATCGGTCACATGAAAGTTAGAGAGTAGAAATCAAATGCAGTACTTCAGATTGTGCCTAGCTGAGATTGTTATGTTTTCCCGTTCTTGATGAAGCCAGCTTCTGCCAAGTTTTTAATTGAAAGCAATTCAAACTATTACAACGACTCACGTTTCACTTGAAACTGAAGATGAATTGAGAATCATCCGCCAAAAACGATGTTATAGACTCAAACAGTCGATGTTCTTTATCGATGTTCTTTATCGATGTTAAAGCTGATTTATCAATTCTCTCACGTAGGGGGTGTTTGATTTTGACATTTTATTTGAAATTTGAGTACTTGCTGGTCCAATTTTAAACTCAAACATTGGGAGGGAAAGATAGATAATCAGCTGATTATCGACTTACGAATAACTGAACTCCAAAGCTGTTGACCTTGTCTACTTCGAGTCATAAAAATATATCTGCAGTCAAGGTAAACATCTCATTTAAAGTAACGTCAGGAAAAAAGGCTTCGGAGTAGAGGGAGGGTGAAATTGGCAAATTCTCCTGAAATCTCGGCCATAATCTTACATTTTAGTTACTTCCCTCACTTCATTACTTAGTTAGAGATGAAAAGGTTAAATTTGCTCTCGACGTTACCTTGAAATCAGACCCAATTTAAGAGCATATTGGTCAAAATCTGACCGTAACGGCTTCGAAAAACATACCCGCTGAGATGATTCATACCTGAATAACTCGTATGAGGACGTTTCCCCCCCTCCCCCAGTGAGAAGTGTATGGTTATCGCAATCTTAATTTGCCACAACTTCCCTTACACCTGTGTTTTGTCGACACACCTAAAAGCTGCTAAATCACTGCATCTCACGTTGTTTGAAACGATGAGACAAAATACCTTTAACGTAAAGGAAACCACAAAATATTACATACTATTAGATAAGATAAACAAAAATTAAAATAGCAAGAGGTGCTGAAAATGGATCGTGGGTCGTAAAAGGTCCAGAACATGAAAACGGATTGAAAATGATAACCGTGCAAGCTTTAAGATAATTTTTCCGATGTGCAACGTTGCTTAGCTTCTTGGAGAAAGTTCACACTTTGTGTTTTGAGTTGTCCTGGTAATTCATGAAGCACAGAGTCACTCTGACGTTATAATTATAGTAGATCTGATTAGATTGGCACAGCTTGGTGTATTTCCATTTCCTTCTCACATAGCAAAAGACAGTAAGCAAAATTAAACCCCGGCCCTTGCAAGCAGAATAACAGTAGTAAAAATATTGACGGCAGACAATAAGAATTGACTCTGTGAATTTTTCACTCGCTCGATCTCCAAAAAATATCGATTTTCCTCTGCTATCAATTACAATTTTGTTATCAAAAACAGCAATACCCCTATGTAAATATTTTCTTTTTTTTATCTCATTTCGCTCATCTATGGATATTGTCAGAAAAAAAAATTGGTACAGAGCGAAGATGTCCCTCTATGAGATTCGCGAGGCCGTTAACTTTTGCCCACATTCCTGACGCGTTTCTCGTTCTTAAATGCAGCACCGCTGTTTACGCCAAGCGCGCCTTGAGCAGCCTACCATTCACGCGCAAACATCGTGATGATAATTAGACAATCACGTTTTGCAAGTATCACATGATCAGTTCATGATTCATGTAAACTGTTCATGACTGTCGCCGGTGCACGTAAGATAACAGACGTCCCGTTTTCTATGATTATCAAACTCTTCTTTCAGCAGCACAATGTAAAAAAAAAACAAAACACAAAATACAAAACAACTCCAAAATGGATTTGAAACTCACGTAGAAAACCAAGTGTATATGATACATGAATACTGAGGACGAAGTAAAAAGTTACGACTTAGAGCTTCAGCAAAGCCGGACGCCGTCGACATCTTAACTCCTCTTTAGGAAAAGAAGTTTAAAGAATAACCTGTCGCCTCTTTTATACAAATCGTGGCTGTGGTCTACTTTCTATAATAATCAGGAATGGTGTAGAGTGAAATTTACCCTCTGTCGTAGATTATCGCTATCTGGATAGCAATAAGCTATTAGGAAAATGGCTTGGAATGTTTTGATTGGGTCATTAAAAAAACTGTAGCTCGTTTATGAAAGTGCATTGAATAGTCGAAATGTAAAAACCGAAAAAATCAGGTCGTGCGCTCTTTTCCTAGCAGTTATCGAAGGCTGAAAATTTCGACTTTTTGTATATATATATTTTTTAACTTCCTTTATCTCACACTTAAGTTTGTCAAATGATACTTCTATGGTTACCAAAATGACTCCTATATAAATATTCGTCTCACAATATTGTTCTGGTCTCAACCCGTTATCGAAAGGATTGACCTCAAGAAGTATTCGTTAATAGTCTCTCGAAGTTTCATTGATTAATCATTCTTTTCTACCTTATGCCCTTGCAGAATTTGATGTAAGTCAATTTCATTAGCTTAATTTCCATCGAAAAAGAAGTGGTTTATGAAAATATTTTTCAGATAATCCTAAATTGCGTCTTAAACCTGGATAAAATCGATTTTCTAAGGGATTTGGCACTCGCAGTTTTTTTTTTTTTTTTTTTTTTTGGCGAATTTTGCGGTAACTTTTGATGACATTGTAAGAAACGTCTAAGTCCGGAAAGATTATTTGCTTTGTTCATGAGCTGCTAAGGATGTGAATATTACAGTGGAAGAGACCTCATATGACGCAGGTCAAAGCTGAAAAAGGAAATTTCTGATGCATTGTAAAGGGCGAATGCAAGAATAGAATACCTTGATGGCATGTAGAGATATGAACCAACTGCGTGTGTGAATTTATTATTAACCTATGAGGAGACCTTGACTATTTTTGCAAAATTTGGTAACAATAGCTTGATTGCTGAGTAACTATGATATTTTTCGTGGGATTAGGCGAGGACGTTTCTTGTTGCATTTAAAAGGAGAAGTGTTGAGCAAAAGTCGCCCTGCACCGTTTAACATTGATTTTACGTGGGCAATAAACAAAGTGTAATATAAGACGAGTTTTCCCGTCTAATTATAGTCCCCGAGAAACGGTCATTCCTACCAACTCAAACAGGAACCATATGGCAAAGGTCAAGTTCCCACAAATTCGATTCGTTGACAAGTGATATTTCCATTTTCCTCGAGGGGCGTATAAATGCCGCGTCGCGATGCATCGAAGTCATTAGATAGACATCTGTGCTCGAGGAGGACACCGCAAAAAGATAGAGATTGTGAAATACGTTTCAAGGATTCTACCTAACTTTGTTGCACAAGAGGCAACGCCGCTAGAAATATACCATGAAAGAAGTGAAAACTCAGAGAGATTGGCATGACATCGCCTTTCGCTTATCAGGTATGGTTTTCAAGATGATATGACGATTTATTTACTCGCCTAAGCCGCGCTGTTTACCACGCATCTTAACTGATGCAAGTTTTAATTGAGGGAGAATGATTGTTCTTACGAGAGTGTCACGAAGAATAGTAAAATACTCTGACAATTTAATTGCTAAGAATTCGAGAACAAGGCTCGTCTTCGACCAGATATCTTCCTTCAAAATAAGAGCATTTTTGAAACAAATGGATCCAAGCTACAGTCGAGCCAGGGTCTTTTGACGAAGTGACGCCATTTTCACATCTTACTGGTTCGTGTCTACATCCGACGAATATCGAAAAGTCGTTGTTAGAGATCATAAAGAGAAATACAGCAGTTTTGAAATACTAGTTTTCAAATAGATTTGTTTCTGAGATTACAGTTTCATTGGTGGTTACTTTCTCTTAAGCCTTCCGACACGCGTGTTTTTTTCGCTCATCCTTTTGTTCTGAGAAGCTGAAGCTCATTATATCCGGTTGTCTTTTTACATTGCAGCTCTTTGTGGAGGATTTGAAAAATACGACATCGTGGAAGATACAGGCTTTAGTGCTAAGAATAGAAGAAAATCTTCCCAAGAAAGACCAAATGACCAAGACTTAATCAGGAGAGGCTCTCTTCCCCAAGCACGTAAGAAAGGAACTCAGGCTCCACTCCAAGACTCACGCATTTCCCTCACCAAAAGAAGTTTGAGTGACGGGGTAGTAGTTGTAGAGAAGAACACGGATTTTTCAACAAGAAAAATCGACAGATCGCCCAAATCACATTCACTGGACTTAGACCTCTCGTCTTTCGACTTTAGCGAGCTCAGGAGCTCAAGTTTATGCTCTACGGAGTTATAGACAGTACATAAACATTTTACAAGGCCGTTCACAAGGCAGCTTCGCTCGGGACGAAAAAAAACACAGAACCAAATGAAAGCTTTCACCTATTTATGTTTGCGTATATTGTTTATTTGTATATATGAAATCAAGATGTTAAAATTTCAAGGCCAAAATTATGTACCATTTTAGAAGTGAAGGCTAAGGTCCTTAGCTAAAAAAAGCTCTAGAATAATAACTTATTATCTATTGTAGCCGGCCAGACTACAAGTCCTACAAATTAAAAGTCAAGTATCAAAGTATTGAATCCTTTCGTTGAGTTTGCTTTTGTCAGCCAAATATTGGCGAAATAAGTTTGTTTTTGTTCTTTAAAATTTTATTCTGTTGCTCTTCCCTAACTTCGCGTGCAAAGTTTGAGAGCGCAAGTTCCTGAGGAACTTCTTACTCGAAGCTTTAAATTTAGCGAGATGCATATCGCTGTTTACAAATTTAGAAGTGTCCCGTAAGTCGAGGCGGGATATCCATTTCAAGGCTCTTAGAGCCAGATGCGACTCTTGCTATAAAAACATAAAACTCATTTGTTCAACAGAACAACATTAGTTATGTTTATCTTGTTACGCAGCACATATTTCCATTGAATTCAGCGAGGAAATGTGCTTAAAAGCAACGTTTTTCGACTCCAAGAACCTCTCCAAGCGCTCGAGGTATTTCCTGATTGAGGACGTAAGCACGAGAGCATGTCCGAGACGTCAATTGACCTCTTTTTCTTCTTGGCTTACCTTGGTTTCTCAGGAATTTGCTAAATCACAAGTGATAAGGGAAAAAATCCGGCAGTTAATTTGCGAAAATCTCATTAGGATCTGACCTCAGAAATGCGTCCAGAAAGTTCGCCGAAAATGATCCCATAGTATCACTTCAATCCTTTGTTTTGTTTTCTGCTAACGTATCGGCAATGAGATATTTTACAAATACTCGCGGATCTTTATATTAAGCTTTCATACGAACTATTGTCTAGACGAATTGGCTTCGGATGATGCGAATTTCTTTGGATTTTGCCTCAAGATTTAGGATATTTTCGCAGGCAAACCCCAGTGCCTCTTTGAAAGTTTATAAGGATTCTCGAGGCTCTTGACATTCAATGGAGTCTTTTTGAAGTTTCATTTCTTTAATCCCTTTAAATTTTCAAAAGAAGCCGACACTATCACTAAAATTTCACTTTGTGTCATTAACTAGACCTTTCAGAGGTGAACCGACAGAGTTTTACGTGCCAAACGGTAACAATTTTTCAAGCCCGCTTCTCGCCTGTAATACGCCGAAATTCATAAAATCATCGTTCGATTCTAAATCTACTTTGATTTTCCTGCTTTACCGGAGAGTTATTATCAAGTATCCAACTGTTTATCTCCAACGTTTTTCTAATAGAAATATTTGTGCTTCGTTATGTACAGCTTTAGACTCTCGACTCCCTATAGATTTTAATAACACGTGAGGAGTGAGTACAGTTGCATGAAAAGTACGATTTTTACGACAACATAAAAAAGCGATGTCTCTGTGCACTTGGTAGTCGACGATGTAAGGTTAGGAGATAAATTTTCACGCGTTGGCTAACGATCAAAAGCCAGGCAATGAATTTTTTTTGTAATGAATTGTTATCGTTTGGCTAAGGATGCCTAGTCCTTTCCGATGCGGTGGTGAGCTTTCTACTGTCATTCAGTCTTTTCTGGGCGATGAAGTCGATTAGTTACATGAAAAAGGACTACTGCATTAGGTAGTCGAAAGGTCGCGCTTCACAGCGGAAGTGACTGCATCGTGAAACAATCGATAACAGTTCATTTCTCAGAACTGTATTCATCACTACTACCCGATTTGTCACTATAAATAACTAAACTTTTAACGATATGAGGTTAATTTTTAGAAACCATTTAACAACGTTCAAAACCTTCAGTTCATTTGAATTTACAATTTTGGACATTTAAAACAAAAAAAAAAGAAAACATGTTTGCATACTTTCAAGATTGTTTGCATTATTTTTCTTTCCATTTAAGAGATAAATTCTAGAAAAAACAATCTCGACAAGAGCCTTCACCTCTTTTATTGTTTTGAGAAGTTTTCGTGGCAACAAACGCCGGAAGAGCATTTCCCTTGTTCATAAAGGGCAGAGATACAAGTTGACAGTGCTATCTCGGGTAATTATTGTGGATCCGGTATTTTTCCTTTTTTCCCCTCTTTTTTTTTTTGTTATTTCCTGTGATTCGTGACGATGTAGGAAACCACCAGTTGCCAGACAATAGTGGTTGTTGACGAAAAAATGATAAAAGAATGATTCATCATCTTCTTGTGAAAGTGAAAATTTATGTTTGTTGCTCGCTTGCCTGTTATCTTAATTAGCAAGTCTTTTCAAAAGAGTGCTTCTCAAAACAATTAATTAGATTTAATTGAAAAAGAGCGGTTTGAAGCTGGATTAATCTTCTCTTACGTAAGCACTTCACGAAATTTTCAGAAGGCATTTGGCACTGTTTTTGAAGGAAAGGAAATAGTATTGCAACGTATATAATGGAGGAATTAGTTGTGGGGTTAGGAAAGTAACCAGACTGAGTGCTGTAGCACTGAAAGAGCAACGCGAAATGAAACGAGAAAAAGTGTCGATGTTTACCAAATGCATGCCTGGTACAAGCGAGAGTGTAAACTGCGATTAGCAGATGTTAAACAGCGCAAAATCCGATTATAAACATTGCGCTAAATGTCTTAATGAGAAGCACCGACCATGCGAAGCCACACGCGAGGAAGAAATTAACAGAATGTACATAGTAAAAGGAGTTAGTCCATTTAACCCCAAGTGTGATCAACATTCAATTTCTTCTTACAGTAACACTGCTATGGGAAAGATAAAGGTGCTGAGAAAAAAAACAAACAATCCGGAAGGGAAAGACACCGTTGGACATGTTTTTCTCATCTTGGTTTTATGATGATGTTTGAACGTCAGTTAACTTTACAGCGAATATGTGTGCTGACATTAAGTTTTGAGGACTTAATTTAGGACATTTTCAAGCAATTTTCCCGATTTTTAAAACACGTGTAACTCCAATCTAAATGCGCATTTGCAAATGGGCATAAAGCCTTTGACACGATGACCTCGCAAAATCCGCTCGCCCATAAGTGATTCACAAAATAGCCAGTTGCTTTTCCGTTTTGTAACATTTTTTTAACGATGATAACGACTGTGAGGAAATTTTATTAAAAAAAAAAAAAAGAAAAACCCCCAATTTTTCCATTGGTAGGCCTAAAAAGCATCTCTGAACTTGTCTTGCGGTAAGCTTTGTTGCGCTAATTGCTTACGTGGGCATTTTATCTTCTGTCCTCCAAACAGGATCCGATTAGAAATTATTTCGTGGGAAATATTCAACTAAATGTTTTGAACTGATAAGGCATCTTTGACTGATGCTTCCACTCCCTCTATTCAAATATCTTCATGTCTTATCATTTCATCTTCGTTTCTTGTGCATTTTTAGCTGCGAAACTTGAGTGCTGGCCCTTATGAATAGCTTTGCAGGAAGCGCGTTTCTCGTCCCGCGGGAAGATTGGAGATCGGTTCGGGCGGAGGTTTGCCAGGAGTCTAGCACTATATCAGTTATACCCCTTGCAGGAGAGGCTTAGTAGGAATATTGCTCTTTCGGTTAGCGTTTTATATTATTGGCCATTTTACGGCTAACAGTTAATGTCTTCATATTGCTGTCCCCAGCAATTATTCCTACGGTTATCCTTTTTTACAACTAACAGCTAAAAAGTGACAAAATTTACGCCCAACAGCTAAATCTCAAGCAGACTTTTTGCCGTTTCGCGTTCAGTCAAGGCTTCATACTTTCTTCTTTACCCCAAGCAAAGAAACGCTCGAACTTCAATGAGGGCCTGATTACTGGCTCTTAGTTGTAAGAAATTGAAGTGAAATCAAACAAAATCCATTTGTAAGTTAAAAACTTATGTAACTTAAACTTAACATAAAGTTAACAAAAGTTTTAATTTTTGACAACTTAAAAGTCGAGGCAGGAGTTTTATATCATATATATAAATTTTCATTCCCATATGGACATAACGGCTTTTTGCGATTAACGACAACTTTCGGCAACCAGCGGGCCTCGCTACCTGAGTGCTTGCACTAATATTTCTACGACATGTACCTTAGAAAAAGCCATGTTAGGGAATTTAAAATGGATCAAGAGATTACTTTAGTCTAATTTTATTAAAAGAAGCAAAACTTTCTAACAATTTCCAACAATTGCAAGGAGATTTTGTTATCATGTTGGATTAAGTTAGAAGAATTTGAGTCTTGTTGCACTTGGCTAAGATTGAAACATGCATGTGTTAAAGCTTGTCAGTACAAATTGATCGATTCGCTTTTCATGATTAACTCCAATGTTTTTTTCAAAATTGGTCACAGAATGATCTCGTGTGCACTTTTATCATTTAAATTACGGTGTTATACAACGATTTCCAGCCCTGAGAAAAGCCGTAACAACACACGTTTAAAAATACGATATTCTTTCACGCGTGTTTGATATCGCCAATAAGCAGCTGACACGACACTCGCCTTTCGCGCTACTCGGTCAAGTTGATAAATGGACGATATAGCCTTCAGGATTCTCAATACAAGATAGTTTCTCGGATGACGGCCGCTATACGCTAAAAAATCCGTATCGCTCACAGACAATGACGTTCAAACTTTCCTATAAGGGGAAGGAAACCAATTATGTAACATACGAATAGAAAAACCGAAAGTTACGTATTGGGTGGCTATGGTGATGGCATTTCTCGCGGCTGAGAATGAAAATCGACAACTGGAAGATTTGCCGCAGGCCGATTTTAGCCGTTTACCGGAAAGACTTCTTCTGTCGGTAAGGACAAAGTCGATAAATAAGAATTTTATAAATTGAAAATTGCACCCATTGTTCTTTTTATAATCATGATTCAACGCATTTTTTCATCTAAAGAGTTAGCGCCAACGCACTCCTCGATTGTTATTTGGGGCTTGTCGATTCATTTATTTTCACCCATGAATGAAGTCGGCTTTTCTTTTCAGTAAAGGGCTATTGTGTTTCTACGATAAACAAAATAATACATGGTTGCTTGTAGATTTGTAGATATGGAATGTCTCTCATCGTGTTCAACTCGACATCTCACTCGTTCGCTGCGCTCCTTCGTGAGCTATCGAGTCGAACAATCGAAGAGAAATTCCATATCTACGTGCACCCATGTATTATTCTCTATTTAGCACACAGAACCCAAGCTCTTACACATTTTGTTTAGATAATTGTCCTCATTCCAAGCAGTTTTAAAATGCTTAGGTAACTACTGTCAAATCGGAAAGCTAATGTTTCCATAAAAAATATCCTATTTGGAATCATAACTAAACAATGCTCTTTAACGAATTTGCAGATTGCAATTTATTTATTGGAAAAATCTTTAAGTAGGCAGAGTTGACCTTTCCACTTAGCATATCCTATTTGGATGAGTATTTGTACAATGCAAAATAATTCTGTGGCACTACAGGAGAGGTCAGCTCATTCATAGAATTCAGAAAAGAATTTTGAAAAGATTATCGATAATAAAGACTGTCTGGAGAGGGAATGGATAGTGAAGTCAATTTGAATGAATATAACTAGTTAAGAGTCGGAAAACATCAAAGTCAGCCCTATATCAGTGTTGTGCATTAAGTATGTCAGCAATTGCTGAAACAATTACCGAGGTATGAATAATGAAAACGCCAATTCAAAAGAAAATTGAGAGCAGAATTGCATTTTATAAAGTATAATTGAACATTATAACTGCTTCAATCATACTATTCTGCTGTAGCCTTTATCACGTCATATCTCAAGGAGCTGTTACCCGTTTATAGGCGTACACACTTTCAAACTTGTTCACAATACCTACAATGTATCTGTAGCTTAATACTACGGGTTTATGCAAAACTTGAATGCACGTTTAATAAACTCCCAGATAAACAAATGTAAAGATTAAAGATGTGTAAACGTGTAAACGTGATTCGTCTGAAAATAAATAATAATACAAATATCTACATACAAATGTGATAACGACACGAATCACGGCTACCGGGGTTACGTAAACCTTACGTTAACTATCTAAAATAATTTGGCAGTTCTTAATGATAAACAAATGCAAATGCAAATGCAAATTCTAGTTGCTACGACGGTATCATTTAAAAATGTCAAAATCTTAGGTTTTTTCATATATGTTATATTCCTATAAATATAATAACTCTGCTATTAAAATACGTTGCTTTACATGTCCATAACAATTCTGGAAAACAGTACCGGTTTGTGTATTATTATTATTATTATTATTATTATTTGATCTAGGAATGGACCTAAGAAGGAAATTAACTTTAGTGTGTTTTAAAACAATGAAAACCAATAATTCACCCCCTTTTGCCTTTTTTAACAAATTCCAGATATTACCATTAGATGCAGCTAAATAGTACTAGATAAGGCAGGAGATTTAGCAAGCTCTATTGAGCTTTCAGAAAGATTGTGCTATAGTATTCTCATTTATTTGATACAAAAGGCGTTCATAGTTCTGTTTCAATAGTAACAGGGAAATTAAATACATGAAAATACACGTAAAAAGAGTTTTATCTTTAATAACAACCAACATAGACACCTTAAAGTACATTATATGGCAGATTTTGGATATATAATTTTAGCAACTTCATAGACAAATGAAATGACTTTATGCCTCTAATGTCACTCATCAAATTGCTCCATAGAAATGCTCCTCCATACCTAGCAAAAAATTTCCACAATTCGTTCTTGTATATACAATATGTATTTTGGATTTTGATCGTGTATCATAAGTCGCATTTTGTCATTTTTAGGAAAGAAATTATCAAAATACATTGGTAGATTGCTGTGGTTATATAATTACATGAAAATTACTATAACATATGTGTTGAGCTGATGATATATATTCAATATTTTTAAAGATTCAAGCTATGGCGTCGATTCTTCTGTGCGATTCGAAAAGGTCATTACTCTCATTCATTTATTCTGAATCTGGAATATAGACTGTAATCTCGTTGAATACGCACTTGTCCAAACGACGTTGCAATATGTTAGATCTAGATATAACATAGTGTTGTACAGTATTTTAAGTGTTGGAAGGGATAGTTACGTAGTGTCTCGCCTGACCATTATACCTGTCATCTTTGACACTTTCATTGCAATGTGATCAATATGGTATTTCTACGATAGTTCCTCATTAGGCTATGAACGGAGTCTTTTTACGAGAAATTTTAAGTACGGTAACTTTGTCAATGGTCGGGGACATTTTCGCATGAATATCATATAGGCTCGTTGCTGTATTATCTTTTACTTTAGTTTGAAAAGGCTTTGAACCTAGATTTCCTTGAAACTCCGCTTAAAGATAAATCTTGATGTGTAGGTTTCAGTTTACTGGCTGAAAAAAATTGGAGACATCGAGGTCAGTTTGGAGTTTTAGGCGTATGAAGCGATAATCAAGGGTGGTTCTTAAACACTGTAACAACATATCGTAACCAACTGTTATATAATAAGGTCTATGCAATGATCACTGCTTGTAAGCGATAATCACGGATTTTCTGATACGCTTTTAAATGATACTTAAGACATAAACAAATGATGGTGTCGATTCATCAGAAAGTTACTGTTCAATGATAACTTAACACTTTTAAGCTACTTAACACGTTTCAGTTTTCTCCCTATCATCTGTGAGGTTTAATTTTTTTTTTCCCAAGAAAAATGTAAAAATTTAATGCAAGTGACAAAGGTTGGGCAGATGTTCTAAATACCGGCATCGAAGATAACGTTGGAGATTTCTCGATCAACGCTTGAAACGCATTTGTGTATCTTGAATGGTGCAAATTCAAGCATGAAAGTTTGTATTAATTTCACGATTCATACATTTCGATGGAATTGAAAATAATTGCTAAATAAAATCATCATCAATTTCGGTGCATGACCTTGGCTAAGCTTTAATGAATGTTATCTCCTGAAAGGTCTAGTATAGCAGTTAAACGTTTTGATTCAAAATACTTCAAGTGTCACGAAAGATACATTTCGGTTTATTTAACTCTTTTGGCTGGCAGTATCTCACGATCGATACCTCTGCACTTATAAAGGAAGTTCTAGAAATTTCACAATTTTGTCGGATAAGACATTGAAACTACAAAGGGAAGCTAGTGAATAGACATCCTTAGGGGTTAAAACGTTTATTCATCAAAGTTCATGAAATAATGTATCATCTGACTGACAGTATGAATGGATAACTTACTTCGTTCATGCACGTGCCGTTTCACCTCTATACGGCTAAGTTATGTAATGCATTACGTAATTATAAAATAACTTAGCGCTTTGCACTGAGGTCACGCGTTCATGAGAAACAACTGAAGCATTTATGATGTCCAACGAGTGGACCTTTAGAAAACCTTCTATTCACCCTGTAGTTGGCCAGATTACGCATTAAATGCCTATTTTAGTCCTTATTTGACCAGATCCGATTAAAGAGGGATTGTCTGTCCATTTTATGTACATCAAGACTGCTACGTTCACCTGAACTACAGGTGAAATAAGAAACAATTAATTGAAATATCACTACCAAAACTCATCGACAGTTCAATATAGACAACTAGTATGTTAATTTATATCGTTACGCCTGGAACCTTGAACAAAATTGGAACACAAGGATCAATTGGAATCCATTTGAGTGGACACTGATTTTCAAAAAAAAAAGGTTTTCTCGAGGATGAAAACTACCCATAAAATTTTAACTTAAAATTGATTGCCCTTTCTTGACTTTTCATTTAGTAGTTTGTTTTCGCACTCCGAATTCGTGGAGAACAGAATGTAATCACTTAACTGTCGATCATCTTTTCGCGAGTAACAATAAATGAAGGTGGCTAACTTCTATCAGCACGAGGCCCCGCCGCATGTCAAATATAAGAAAAGAGGTAATAATTCAAGTCACGTGCACAGTGGGTATATAAAAAACACGACCTCTCTCGTGTACATAAGTTATCAATTCATGGCGTAGTTTCGATCAAACGTTTATAACATGAAATGTGAATTACGCAAAGTTTGGGCAATTGTTACTTCAAAGAAGTCAGAAAAACAAACGAGGCCACGCTCAAAGTCCATTTCTTGCTTAAGAGAAGCTTCACATCCAGAAGCCAGTATTCTCTTTCATAACGAAGAATTTGAGATTGAAAAACAGACTCACATCCCCTACCGTATCAGGCAAAGGCGACGACGATCTCAGCCTGAAGGAAGAAAAGGCCAAATAGGTCGTGGCGACCCATGGAATAGCAGCCCTTCTATTAAGAGAGATATGGACGCCAGTACAAAACGTCTTTCCACAGACTTTCTGCAAGGCCTTGAGATCGAGGACAAACAAGCAATTTGGAATCCACTTAAATTTACGAAAGTCTTCAGTGACACTAGTATTCAAGATGGTTTTTTGACAACCACACTTTGTTCAACAGAGCTTTGAGCTTCACAGGCTAACAGACCAAACGTTGCCGGTCCATAGCTTTTTAGTCGGTGAAAAATTTAACGCTACTTCATGTGGTGTTCTGCAATTACATGGTCTGATGTCCTTCTATTTTGAATCTAGCATGAGGGCTCATGGAAACTGAACAAAGAAATCCTTGACAAGACATTTCTTTTCTGGTTTCATTGCTTCAGGCGATGTACCCACCTACTACGCTTGTGTTCGATTTTACCCACCTACTACGCTTGTGTTCAACCTTTTTGTTGTAGGATACATCGTCTCTCATAATTCCACTGTGGGCAGCTCTACGAATTTCACATTTTAGCCATCTCTGAAGGATTTCAGGATGAATCAAAGATCAACCGGAGCCGCAGTTGCATTTAAAACACATGTGTATATATGTAGAGGTATTCAATACATTTAAGTATGCACTCAGACCACTACAGGATGATGCGAATGACATGAGCTATCATTTATCGGAATAATCATCAGGAAACGTTGGGCTTAGATTTTATATTTTCCTGTCATCAATGAAAACATGGGTCTAATGTGACGCACACAACCGTGTCATTTAGAAAATAGGATTGTTAAGTTCGTAGTTTAGCACTATCTGCATAAACTTGACCCGAAGGTAAAAACCTGCGCCAAAGGGAGACAATAAAGCTGATTTCTTTTTGTCCAACAGATAGATATTATATCGTTCGTGAAGATTTTGGGTTTGTATACACAACTTTAATGAGATACTCCAGATTTAGAACCTATACCTCCCCTCCCCCCCAAAAAACATATATTATAATTGCAAAATCAACGATGAAGCATCTACGTTTGTATTTGAAATCGACTTCAATTTTGTATTACACTCCTAAGCGTCTAATTTTGGGACTGAGGCTGAACTTTCTTATCTTCGGTTTTTTTTTTTTTTTGCATATTGAGCTTAAAAATATTCTTAACATCTTCTTGAAGTTGTGAGGAATAGTATTTCATGATGAATCACCTAGATTGTGACCAGACTAAGTTCGATTACCAACTGAGTTGTTCTTCGGTGTATCGTGTTAATCAGAATAAGTTGATCACAATTTTAAAAGTAATTGACTTTGCAGAAGTGGTAAAGTACTGTGGATCGTACTGTAGACGCAGTAAATAAAGTGACTTTTATTCAATTTGCCATTTTGCCATACAATGCTTCATTGATATCGTGAACTTAACCCCTGCAAGAGTCCTAAATTTATTTTTGAATCGATCTTTTCGAAGGGTGTTGTCATTTAACCTTTTATAACACAAGACAAAAAAAAAGTTATCGATTGAGCTAAGCCTGGGTCAAACATGCAACCCCCCTTCCGGTTGCATATTCCTAATTTGATGACTGTTTGCCTTCACAAACTGTAATCCAAAAAGTATTTTTCGCCTGCAAAAAATTTTATGGTCCCAGAAAAGCAGTTTAAAACATTGTGACTTTACTTCTCATAGCTTTTGTAAAGTTCGTTTGGATGATTGACGTGGTTATTGCAGAGGGTGAGAATGTCTGAAGACAGCATTTGGTTCAAAGGCTGTCAGTTTTCTTTTACGCTCTTTTATTATAATCATTTTTTTTTTCAAATAAGAACCTTTTTATAAGAACGTTCAGACTGAGATAACCCAAAATTTTAAGAGGCAGAGTCGGAGGATTTTGCTCGAATCACAATAAAATTTACCCGATTCACCGATAAGGTCTCTGTAGTATTCTAATGACACCGCCCCCACCCCACCCCTCCTAATTGGCTGTCATTTTTTATACGTCTCCTCCTTAGACGATGTTAGAGACGAATGAACCCTCTTCGTTTCCCCTGAATACCATTTGATTTCCCAAAATCCTCAATAATAAGGGGCATTCAATAAAGACAAGTCCCCTCAAAAATGAAGTATCATCGTTTATCTCATGAAAAAAACCATAGTTACTCTTCGTCATAAGGTGACATAGAATCAGTCGAACCCATCGCCTAAAAAAGAAATTTTGGAATGGAGTAGTTTTGTTTGAGGATCAACGGATTTCATCTTAAAAAAGCCCTTAAATTGCAAAATTTTGTCAAATTACAATGAATAATTAAATAAAAAAATAAGCAACTCAACAGTATTGAAAATGCAGCGGATTGGGGATTATTGGAGAATTCTTGCCCAGATTCCGTTTTCTTTTCGAAACTTTTCAAACTGGATATAGCTTTGTTCATCATCCTTTGGTCCTGTTTGCCATGTTACGTTGTCGCTTATCGACTAAAGTTTCATTTTTTTTAATATCTAGGATAGTTAAGCGATTTCATCGCAAACTCTGTTTCTTAAACACCAGCAAATCCCGTCCCGTCCTGCCCCCTCCCCCCCTTCCCCCTTCCCCCTTCCCCCTCCCCCCTCCCCCCCCCTCGAAAAAATGATGACAACATTGAACTGGCACTTAAGAAGAGAAGCAAAGCGTACACATGTTTGAACACCCATAGAAACTTCATTACTACCATGATAACGTCGCAACGACGCGCCAGGCCAAAACATTGCGTAAACAATCTGATTTGTACCTCAACCTACACCACCTTAAAGAATACCGTCGAAACACCGCGACAAACACCGGAAGTACTTGCATCGTGGAACTTCCTATTAATACTTTATTGTTTATGTCTGTTTCATTTCGGTGACCTCTTGGTTCACTAGTGACCTTAAAATTCCAAATTCTACATGTCGGTAAACCTAGAAGCCAGCAGACACAGTGTTGAGTTTCAAGTCGGTTATCAATCCAAGAATTGACTTCCTCGCGTAAGACAAAAACCGCGACCGCTCCGTCATATTATACGTATTGCCCGCAAAATTGAGGGGCAATGCGTGTTTTTCGTTATGAATCATTTTTTAAACGGCGGATAAAAGGGAACTGAAACCACCCTATTTCATTACATTAACCTTGCTAAGAGACGGGTTATTTTCTAAAATTTCTCCCACCCTCTAAGACTAGTATACTGACGATCCTACTCTCATTGGCAGTCAATTTTCTGTTGTCCCCTCTCTATACTCTGTTAGCGACGACTGACTGACTGATCCACCCCCCCCCCCCCGTACATTTTGTATCATCGCCCCCCAAAAGCCCCCGACCCTTCCTCCCTCCTCAGGCAATTGATAACGACTATTAACTATCTTTCATTAAGCCAGGTATTGTCTTTCCAATAGAAAGAAACGTGAGGGCATTCGTTTTTGGCAGATATCAGGTTCCACATCACAAATTTTCCAAACACGATAACCGTTAACAGACTTTTTAACTTTATTTTAAACCTTATTTTCACTACTACTTGAGTAGTGTTCATTATTGCGAGGATCGCTTCCATGTTCATTTCTTTATCCACAGTTGACATAGATGATATTCATATATTTACAGTCATTTAGACTTTTTAGTAATCGAACCAACTTCTTAGTCGCGATATACAAGTAAAGTCTTTAAAGTCCTTAGATTACAACTTAAAACAAGAACCTGGAAAAAAAAAACCACATTCATATCTTTTAGCATCCGCCTCTCAGCAAAATTAACTTGTGACTCCCTGGCGAAAGAATAGGCAGCTACTTATGTCTGTTCCTTTCAAATGACTTTAGATCTTTGAAGGGTAGACACAATGAGCAAAAACTACTCACAGGGAAAGAAGAAAAACCAAAAAAACATTGGAAAGACATCGTTTGTTCCTTTTCGGTGTTTTCGTTTACGTTTGTAAATTATTTCACTGTTCATTGGATTCGAGATAACCAAGCAGCTCAGATATAATTCCATTTAATTGGGTTTCCTTTTTTTTTCCTCCACAAGTCCTTAAGATGTTTGTGAAAAGGTAGCTAAAAGTAGTTACTCATTCAGTAGATATCTACCCCGTACTACTTGCCATACTCAAGGTGAACTCCTCTATGGATGAACCAACTATAATCGCCGATCCACATGCCAAATGTTTTAAGAATCGGCCAAACTTTATCACTTCTAGAGAGAAGAAGAAGCTGCCAACATCTGACAGATCACGCTAGCTTGACTAAGTGAAATTCTTCGAAAGTTTACGGCGCAATTATAAATGCACAATTTATCTAAAAGTGAACATAAGTCTTGCTCCTCCTGAATTGCGGACGAAGTTTAGCAAAGAAACCGCAGTCACAGCCGGCTATTGTCTTATCGTAGAGGCCTGTCACGTTTTTATTTGTTTTCCCCTTTTTAGAACATTAAGCCACTCTGATAGTATCCCTGAGTCACGTGATAAACTTAATACCTCCGATGAATTAGCTTTTATCAGACCACTTAGATACGCTTCATAGTTTACGTCTGTTGAGACAAAACACCTAAATTCTTAGCAGTAGCACGAGTCTCGAAAAATCTAACAAACAAGCCATCCATTTCCGAACTCGATTTTTGAAAGACTTGCATTACGAGGTAGCACTACTTACAGTGAACATTTTTTTTTAGTTTATTTACAATGATCACGTAGGTTGAATGAAATTGTGCATTCTTATCTTTTTCAAAGCGAAGCAACGTATTTATCCAGTAACTAACTAAATGTCAGCGAGCGGGTCACCCAGACTAGAGGCGATGAACAAACGTTAACTAATGTTATAATAACTTTGACAGTACATCCGCAAGCAACTTCATAATTGCGATCTCTTTCAACTGTTGTTACTGTTTTCATTTCTTATCATAGCTGCAAGTAGAAAACACCACACTCGAAGAGCTGACTGATAACTTTGAAATGCTCTTTCCATGCAAACATTCCGTAAACGTTAATTTCAGTGATAGTTTCAAACTGGAAATAACCAGAAAAAGGTTTTCCTTCCACCTTTTACTGGAAATTAAAACAAGTTTATAGATTATTGACTTGTGGTTGGAGCATTCTCATCTTTCATTTTTCGCATGTCTTTGTCTCAGCGTACATGCATAACACACATAATTCAAGTCGTTGAGCAGCAAGCATGATGTAAGAGACAACGAAGGATGCAGTAAATATATGATATCTTATAAATATTATGCCCATAGCCATAGCTGCAAAGAGTCGCCAGATTATCTTGTTTGTCGCCAGAGTTAAATCACTTTTACCAGAAACTTTATCTATAAACATCCTCAAGAAAAGGAAATACTTAATGATACTGGCCGACTCTATCCTCAACTTATGGAGGTTTTTAAAATGGGAGCGTCGATTGCCAACAAGTCAAGAAAAACTGAAAAGAGGCAACACCTTGTTAGAAGGAGTGCTTGTTTTGGCTACCTTTCAATCAAAGCTCCGTTGAACAGAGTGTTGTAGTAGGCAGCTCTTGAAAGCTTGAAGCATCCAGTTTAGTACTGAAACGGTGGTCGAATGCCTCATCAGTTGAATAGCACTGAAAGCGCCTCACATGTGGAACGGACTTGCTTCTACCCTGGCGACGTTTTTTTGCGATTTCCGCCATGTCTATGATTTGGGCTTCCACTTCACTAAAACTGTTTTCCATCACAGGGGTCGAATTACCGCTGCAAGAAGAAGTTTCGCTGGACACTGAGCTGATATTCAAAGAAATGGATCGACGCCTTGGTATTATACCATACTTTAACTTCTCCATCGCTATTTCCTGAGTGATTGTTTCGGAACACGTAGACTACGAAGTTAGAGGCTTTCCGAGTACACTTTGACCTGTGTGTTGCTCATAAAAAAAACTTCTATTTGTCATGTGATTACACTAAGCTTTCAAACTCGCTGATTGGTGTGTTATGTGGCGATGTGCTGTGTCATTTGACGGTAATTGCAGCCTTAAGCCAGGAATCCAAACACTTCGACAAGTGCTGCATCAATAAAACACTTCGTATTTGAAAGATGTTCCGATAACCTCGGGCTAAAATTAGATTGTTAATTTAACTCGGCTGCTAACAATGCAAGGTCAAAGATTAACGAAGATCATCAACTATTCAGTCACACTCATAGATTTAGCCCTAAATAATTTTAGTCTGTGTGCTTCATCGACAGCCACATCCTTGTTTATAACATAAAGGTATACAGATTTCCCACGGGTCTCATTAAAACCACTAAATGCCTGAGTGCGGGATCAAAGTACATGCTACGCATTGAAGACGTTTCCATTGTTCAGTGGTCACACTCAACTTGGATCTAAAAATAACCCAGGTTTAGATAAATATATCTGAAGAGTACTTTTGTACGTACATAGAAACAATAGACAGTTACTGCATAAACGTTTTGGAAAATTAGAGCTTTTGTGTGCTTTGGATGAAAAAATTAGACCCGCCAGATAAAGGCCAACAAAACAGAAATTAGTACCTATGACGACCACGAAAAGTTATTTTTGGCATGTTTCCGAAGGAATTGCGATCATTGGTTCGATTATAGGATTTTGATAGACAGCAGCTCAAACATTACAGTCAAGCTTGCGTTTGTGCCTCTATAGGTGATCCTAAGTTGTTTTTGCGATTTCATCTGGACTCTTTTCCGGAGAGTTTTTGTACAATCGGTGGTCAACATACAATCCTAAGTGAAAACAGAGTTCGCTCAAATTTTCCTTACATGACTGACAAATAACAATTATGGTTACATGTGTCTATAGAAATAGAGGAGTGCCCCACACCAACGATTGAGTTTATTTGATAAACAACAGCGGCTACAATAGCTATCCAAGCCCACTCCGGGGGCAAGGAGGGGGGGAGGAGGAGAGGGGGGCCGGGTTGGGAGGGGGTGGGGTAGTCTTTCGCAAAAACCTGAACTTGGTAAGCTTTGGTAATACTTTTCTCCAGTTATAGCCTTGAACAATATCTAGCACTCTAAAAAATCTTGCCAATAACGACACACTTACTTGACTCTGTCCTCTGCATGTTTAGTTAGAGCATCATGAAAGACCGTCATAACGAATACAAATGTATGTCAGATGATCGCTTTTGAACCGGGTTCCAGGCCTATTCGCTCTTTCATTTCTAACCCAGCGATCCTAGCTCGTTTTTTCTCTTTCCTGCAGGAATGATTCCGTCTAATGGTAGCCCTGAAAATGCCATACGGTTTTATTAGCGTTTAATAACTGTACTGAAAAGATAATCTCTATGCGCAGTAATCAGCTATCTATTGAATTGAACTTTCTAGCCTATGAAAAATATACATGTATTTCACCTTAAAGGGCTGATCATTTTAAGCCATCTATATATGGTAAGAATGCTACTGCAATAGCCAAAAATTGTTTCCATCATATAGAATGTTTTCGCACTCAATTAAGGTGTATCAAATGCTTTTCAAATTCGAAATACCTGCCTTTAAAGAGAGAGAAACCCGGCAGTCTTGCCAAACATAGCTTACCAAAATGGAAAGGATTGACCAAAAAGATACAAGGAAGCTTGAACACGGAGAAAAGCAGGTGGGATTGCAAACGAAAAGCCTATAAAAGCATGAGGTTGTTATTTTCACGAGTCACCAACGGCCGTGTAGCCTTTTTATACTGTCGCTGAGTCATGGCGTAAAATGGGCCAAATAAAACAGTTTGTCTTGATACTATACATCAGTTTGCTTGTATCAAAGTCGAATTGCAGGTTATGAAAATTATAGTCAGTGTAGAATACGAACGAAGACACAACCACCTAGCTCAATATTGTTGAATCAAATATCATTTGCACTGCATTCTGTCTCCAAGTTTAGCGTTATGTTCCGAGGATAACCTTTTTTCAAAAGCGACGCAAAAAGTTACCCAAAACTTGATAATTATGACAAGAATCCTTCAATCTCAAGCTTAGTCGTCATACATTAACAACAAAACTGATTAAGGGAATAAGTGATAAAAGTGTTGATGGATTCACAGACATGAGAGTTACTACAGAAATAAATTGACAACAAATTCTTAACTTTGGAAACAAAACATGAACTTGCGCTCAAATTTAAGAACAGATGAACCTGGTTAATATTCAATCATAACTGAATAATAACCACCTTAAAAAAAGGCGCTCATTGTTAAGTTGATCACTTCAAACTCAAATTAAGGTAATCGAATTGTTCATTACGTTGCTGTGGTGACCTGCTTTGTCGGCTGTGTTGTTTATTAAAGAATGCTCAAAACTGTGAAGGAATCTGTTTCAGAATAATCGTTAATACGATCATCTAAGGATGAGTTGGTGGTACTCATGACGTCAAAGATTAATTCAAGGATGTAAAGACCTTCTCAAGTGTACGCACGCAATATAATGATATCAGATGATAAATATAATATGAAAAGACTTGATCAGAGCAAAACCAAAATACAAAAAGCTATGTTCGAAAAAGAGCCAGCGATCACTTTGAGTCATGCAACTCCCCTTAGTTCTGTTACGAACCACCACAAATCATTTACTGCCAAGATCCCAAAGATAAGACAAAACATTTCTTTGTAAGTTACTCATGTGAGAGGTTGGTTTTATCTCCACACTCTATCAGTTTTTTTCAATCCTGTATCATGACCTGAGTGCTTTATTGCGTGTCAGAAGAAGAATTTTAAAATTTTTTGATCATTGATTGCAAAATAAATCCAGAGTGCAGTAAGCCGCTTCAGAGCAACAAACCCAATGTGCAGTGAGTCGTCGGCCCCTGAGCGAAAAACAAACCAACAAACAAAAACAAAGGCACGTTTACTCTATGTAATTGCAGTGAAACTCTCGAGACCTGATTCATAGTTCTTTTTAGCCAATCATTTCATTGTAAATTAGTAAAGAGGATTTGGCATCATCGAATATAACACCCACTGCCTCATACGTGTACCCGTTTTTATTTATTTTTATATTTCGCAGTTTTAGAGCACCGGAATGCAAAAACATTCCACGGTATAGTACAAGGCAAAATAAAGACGGAAAGTAGAAAAAGATAATGGGCCCAGTGAAGGTTCCAAGCTTTGCTTATTTCCGGTGTATAAGCCTTTTCCTATTGAGCAAAGAACTTCTAAGTACGTCAGTTTTTTTTAATTAGTTTAATAGTTTCGTTTGTGTTGTTTTCCCGCACTTTCGCCCACGCCTCAAGCGATCGATACAATGCTCGGATTAGTCCGTCGAAATTATAATTATAAGCTAAAATACTAGAAAAGTGAATAACGGTGGAATAATAAATCACATATTCAATGGTTTGACGTATAATAAGCGCGAAAATTTTGCTCACTGCTCGTATTTTTTCTCGCCCATAACTACGAACCTCGTGAAAAAACAATGCAACTCGCAGAAGATCCGGCCGTTTAAAATGTTTCACAATCGAATAAGCCGTTTTCATTACATGGTTGCTAGATAATGAATCATTGGCCTTATAGGGAGAAGTTATATGTTAAATTGCTATAATAATATTTATATTGGCAATCTTCTACTTAAGGCTTAAGGTAAACTTGCCTAATCCGTGACTATGGTGTTATTCCGAAGTTTCCATCGGAAGCTTAAAAGCGATTTTCTATGACGTTAAACATTCGAAAAATCGTAGGCGGACCATGAAAGTCGTGACGACTTTTTTTTTAAATATATATATATATATCCTTCAGAAAGATGTTCTGAGCGCGGCTTAAGATGACACCAAATACGTCATAAGGAGTCAAAGTTAGTCTAAATTAACTAAGCTTGCTCAAAGCGAATTTTGAAACAATAACTCAGTTAAACATGGTGACAGCTCATATTGTTGACAGGACGGATGGGTTGTACTTAAACTTCCTGCGTCAACCAGGGTATCCACCTAGATAGTTTGCTTAAATCGATTGTGTTGATAATTTGAATTGGCCATCGTCTGAGCTCTGACGGAGGGCTAACTCTCGTAACGTCAGCTTAAGAATCCTTTTAATAAGATGGCCACTTCAAAGTATTAATTCAAACAAATTATCTTGTGATACCTCCGCCAAAGCAAGCATCACAGTTTCTTCCGAAACTTATTCTAAGATATCCGTCTGCTCCAAAGAGTGACTGAAGCTTGAATCGCATTAGGAACTATTGACACAAAATGGCATGAGGTGTAATCCAGAGGTGCTCAATTCATCCGCAAAACGTTATTCTCAAACAACTTAATGCAACCATTACCTCTCAATTACAGCTAACTACACCTATATTAGCACGATGGTTATTGATATATTATATTACCTCATGTTTTATCAATTATAGGAAGTTATGAACGTTGATGAAGAGTCTGACAGTATTTTGTTTTTCTCCTTAACATTTACTTTCGTTTATACTCAG
The DNA here is from genome assembly GCF_964200805.1 of Pocillopora damicornis. Lineage (NCBI taxonomy): Eukaryota > Metazoa > Cnidaria > Anthozoa > Scleractinia > Pocilloporidae > Pocillopora > Pocillopora damicornis. The sequence continues at coordinate 16,680,281 of NC_142680.1, read as the reverse complement.
CTGCTGCCGATGAAATCGTAGTCATAGTGGCCACTGGTTGCAATTTAAGTCCTCTACTCAGAAAATCAAGATTTTTCTTTCCCTCTCGATTTTTAAAAACAACAGTAGACTGCATTTGCTGTTGTTGACCTTAAACTTCCTGACAAGGTGTTAGCAGTGAAATCCTCTTTAACTTAATTCAAAAAACAGAAAGATGGCTGGTTTCGCCATGCCACTTCGTGGTGTAACAGCAAATCAATCTGTACGCTTGACCACATAACAGCATCAAAAGAGCGCGGATCGTTTGAGCACAGGAAACCAGGCGTTGTTCGTTAATCGAAAGGAAATTTGGGTTATCTATCACACGCGTAGATCTTTGCGTGACTTTTAGCATGTGACTTGAATTTCATTTTCTTTAAATAACTGAAGTCAAAGGTATACCAGCAACATCTATCGTTGAGTCCATCAGAGAGTACTTTTCTACGAGTAATTCCGTCGTATTACCACTTCAAAAATGGCCACAGTGAGACAAAAAATGCGTAAGAGAAAAGATGGTCATATTTGTTTGAAAAATATTTCTATGCAACAGGAGATTGGAGGGTCAGCTGAAAGCATTCCTTGCGCTAACTTCGAGAACCGTCCTTCTGTTGGTCAAAGTGGGGAAGAGCTTCGAAGAACCAGATCGTTCTCCCTGCCAAGAGTGTTAAAGAAAGAAAACGACACACAAACCTTACTTCAGATCCTGTTTAGAACAAAAAACCGGCTTAAAAAAAGTAACTCAAATTGCGGCACTTTGTTTACAAGTAACGAGAAAGACAAAAGATTAAACCAGGACGACAATTTCACTAAGGTTAGTCAGCCGCCTTCCCAGATTGAAGGCTTAAAATTAGAGCAAAATAACTTTGTGATTCCTACAATTTGCATTCAACCACCCGAAGAAGTGGACAGAACCTCTCACTTAACGCATCCAATCACAACAGTCGAGCAGGCGAACACAGCACAACAGCTGGCAAACGATCAAACAAAGGGTTTAATAGAGGATCCTAAACAGGCTTCAGCTATAAGCCTCTCTGAAACAACCACTACAACTCCAAAGAGAGGAAACAAAACGCCACCGCGAAGGAAAAGAAGCTTCTCGTGGAGCGATATTTATACCATCGGGAATTTGAGAATTAGCCCTACGGAGGTATTAAAAGGGAGCAGTTCGTGGAGTGAGTTCCTCAACTCAGCTGCGAGAGAAACCGACCTGTGCTCAACTGATCTGTAGGAGGACAATGAGGTCAGTGGAAACTTTGATAGTACTCGACAGCTTTAAATTAATATAAAAAGGGATGAATAACAAATAGTTTATATAAATTGTTGTTTGTTAAAACTTTGCCATTCGCTAATTAGCATCGCTATCAAAATTTGTCAATCACCGTTTCCTGTAAGTTATACACTAGTTATAAATGTCGAATTTACGACTGCTATAATCCTACAGACAAACAAAACCTGATAGTATTCGAAACTGATCTTATTTTTCAATTTCATCAATTGACTAGCTTCTATTCATATGATACTGATACGTACTTCTCGCATGAGGAGTTTACTTCAGACTTAATTAAAAATATAACTCTGCTGAAAGAAATAGGAATTGCTTTGCGATTATAAATGCTTTTTTTACGTCTATGTGGGCGAAAGCGAAAATCACGGAAGGAGAGCATTTTTCATTCAGGCTGCTGTATCACCTCTATGCGTTTTATTCGGTTGCGATGATTCGATCAAAGCCGGAGTTAAATATTTGGATGGAGAATTTGATCTGACAGAATTTCATATGAAACACAGACTGGTTAATTTAAAAGATCCCTCTCAGACGCCGCGTTCTGCCAAGTCATATCAAATATGTACGTCCCCCACGATTGACCTTTCCCGTACGTTTCAGAGCAGTCCCAAACAAAAGTTAAATTCTTCGTAAAGATTAACTCAACATCCAATTACACTTTGCAAGAATAGCAATCATCAACATAAATAAAGTTGTCAGACATAAACACATTGAAAAACAAAGTTTCGAGGTGAGAGCGTCTACGCCAAATTTAAGTCTTCCAGGGGGGAATCAAACGAGGTGTCCGCTAGGGTGTTTTCCTACATTTGAATACCATAATCTATTAACCTCTCTTTCTCTCATATCCTATCTCTCTGATATTGCATTCCTAGCAGCCAATTCCTCCTAGACCCCTCTTTCCTTATTTAATACTCTATGTTCGATGGACCCTCTATCTAGTGCTGCTCTCTCTTTTACCTCCTCTCTAAGACCTCTCTCCAGTAACCGCGTTTCTTCTGGCCTTTTTTCCCCCTCTTTTTAGCTAACAATTCCTCCACTCCGCCTGTGGTAGCCACAATCAGATCTCTTCCTTTATTTGAAGGCAATAGGTAATTGCATGACCTTGAGCGAACTATTTTGTGACGAATATACAGATCTTGCAACTGAAAATGTCGACTTTTTGGGTGATTGGTAAATTACGAAATCGATTTTCAAGTCAAAAGGGTGTTTTGCCTTTACCCTTCAACTCCCAAGATCTGATTGTTAATTCTCCCCTATAACTGCCACACTTTTCCTTTAGATAAGTTAGGAGAATTTGGTTTGAGATCAAGATAACAACCCCAACCTGACAAGTTTGAATATTCTTATGACCTGTTCGCTGGATGATGTTTAGACATTATAGGGAGAGGTTACTTGTTGATCACTTCTGGGAGTTCAGGGTTATTACTCGTATTTGAGATGGCAATTTTAACAATATGATATGGACGAAAACGATCATTAAATCGATGTCAATTTTTTATGCTTTACGTGAAGTGGTGATTATTGAGCATCAAGAATAAAGTATCACATGGATCCTAATCAAGAGAGTCCCGCCCCCTTTCTAGGAGGCCATCCGACTGTAATTATATTGGGAGTGATCCCTCCTTGCAAATGAAAAACGTGTTTTCTCGAGTTAATTAGATCGGTATGTTTTGAGGAAAATACTTACAATCGGTGCTACCCTCGTAAATGGTTTAAACACAGGAATTATTGTGATTTTGATGAGCTCTCATTCCTCGAAAGTGCCCGCATCTTAAACAGCCTCATTGGAGTATCTAAATCTTCAGCATTGTAATGAATATTCTCACTCAAAAACCAGTCTGCAACGTTTTGATTCCTATTTTTGGTGCTTGAATTGCAAGACTATTCAAAGTAAAGACACAGACCACATTAAACAAGGAAAACCACTGAACAAATAAAACAAAAACAAGGTCGATAGGCCAAATCCCAGGATAATATCCTACGTAGTAGGATAGTATCCTGGGATACTATACGTTGTCATGGTAATTGCAAAGCGTGCTTCGGCCCTGGGTATACATAAAAGGAAATATGTTCGGTAACAGGTCCTAACTTTTCGATGAGCTGAACACAACTTTCTGAAAAAAGTATTTTTATGATGATTTTCACTCGGAATGTTCAAAATCAGTCTCTGTTGTCGACGACACCATTTCGCCCTCAGTCGTATGAACATCTCAGAAGAGATCGAGGAGTCTCTGACGTAAAAGCAACTTCTCAAGTAAATCCTTTCTCGCTCAAAAGTACCTTTGAGGTTTATTAAGTTTCAAAGATTCTATTGGTGATCATAGATCGACTCTGTTATGAGTAATTTTGAATCTACAGATTTAGTCTCCTATACATCAAAATCTGTAAGAACAAGAATCATCGCCGGCGCTTATCACCACTCCGACGATTCATTTACAAAATGCCAGAAATAGCCCATGTCATGATCGAATTATCACTTTTCTTATCGTTACGTGCACCTCTTCAGAGAGAGCGACTAAGGAGACTTTCTCCTTTTAATGATAGCATTAAGTTAACGTTGACCAAAAGTGTACCTGTCCCTCATAAAATTCACACCAAAGTTATTGCTTGTCACATTGGTTAATTTGATGGGTTTTCTTCTTGTTAAATCCAAATCCTTCTCACGGAGAGTGTTCTTATATTTTCTATTGAGTTTATGAAACGACAAAGGCGCACGGAGTCGAAAACGTGCCATCAAAATTATGATTGAAGAGTGGAAGTCGTAATATTATGTTTCTTGATCTTTCTTCCATTTTGTTGCGTTCTTTTGGTGACATATGACTTAAGTTACGATTGTGTTGTTGACATACACAAGCTGTTTACTGCATGCCTAAACGTAAGGCGTAGTGCAATACTGGAACATGTTTCTGAACTGTAACGATCAGGATTGAACGATGATTGAAAATTTCACCAAAGTCAAACTTGACTAGAACAAACGTGAAAGCATGCCAACCCTTGAGTAAATAAAGGATGTTGATCTCAAGCAATTTTTTTTTTTTCACTGACGTAGTGATCAAAAACATCGTGCGAAGGGATTTCAATGTCTGAATGTGCAGACATCTGCGGGGGGAGCTTTCAAAAGACAACTCCTTCACTACTTCGGCATTTTGTAATCCTGGCCAATTTTCTCCATCCGTACTTCTCTTCCACTAACTCTTTCTCCTTTGGGGTTTTTTTCTGCCCGAGTAAACTTTTATCTAAACGTCCTCATCCAATTAAAGTTATAATGATGTAGCTCCGTGAAGTAATTGAATGATTTAGTGGAGGAAATGCCATTTTCTACACTTCTACTGATTCTTAAACGGATAAAATCGTAGCTGCCAGGCGTTCAATCAAAGTGTAATTATTTCCAGGAGTCTCCCAATCATTCTTGACACTTTTCTGTCTAGAGTGATTTATTGAATTTGACCAGGGATGTAAGCAGAACCTCTAAGTTTATCAGTTTTATACTTACGTTATGCTCTGAAGAGCTATTCACATTAAATTTCTCTAAACACTATCTATACAACCAACTCAAAGACTAAGACTAAGTCCTCGTTACTTCAGTCAAAGGATTCCTGAGGAGAATTTCTACTCTGAGCATTCTGTGACAAGGCCGAGTGTTAATGGAGTTTCAAGTTTATTATTAGGAATCGAAAACCGTGGAGAGCGTCACGACACTTGTAAAAAGTCAATCCCGGGATGTTTTCTCTTCACTTTATTTCGTACAAAGCAGCAATTCTTCAATAGATGTTTCAAAAGATCAGTTGTAACAGCTTGAGACAGTTTTATAACACCACGCTCGATTCTTTTGGCATGAAGCGTTTCCGCTTCTCTGAAAATGTGAATGTTACAAATTTAGATCTTACAGTTGACTGATTTCGCTCAGGAAACCAGGGGTGGTTAATTGATTATTGGCCTCAAACCGCTTTCTAAGTAACATAACAAATGTTTTATTTGTGTACAAGTTAGATCTTCCTTTTAGATGTGTACAAAAGTAAAGGATAAGTTATTTATGATAGGATAACACTAGTCGGCATAGATAAGCTTAAGATCATGTGATAAGACATGATCCATCATTCTGAGTAAAACTATTATACAATTTGACTGCTCGAATTTGGGTCAACATTTCGACTGACCTGCTTAGAAATGCATTACACGATTAGGCAATAAAAAAACCTCGCATAGTCGAAGTGGTTGTAACTTCTTCAAAGAAACAAACAGTTCCAGTTGACTGCTGAGGCATCATTTACATCCAGAACGGATTACAACTCCTTGACCCTTTTATTGTCAATAAATTCGGCTCTTTTAGAGCTTTTGCTAATCAAGGATTTTGCCATGCAAACATCCGGATCTAAACATTAATAAATCGCATAAGATTTAATCAAGTTTCTGCTGTAATTCCAGATAGACCGTCCGTATTCCACCAGAAACTACATTTCAGCTCGCCACAACGTAGACAACAGACAATTTATTTATCAATTTCAAGTCGCACGGGTCAAGTACTAAGGCAATTCAGTCTATGCCAGCCTTACATCAACTTATCAAAGTAACATCACATATTCTTGTTCTCGATTTCAAGTATTGAATGGCAAACCTTTCAAAGCTCAGTTGAACACAGATCTGTCTCAATCATACCCTGTTCAAATCTAAATCCTTTTAAGGCCATATAGCTTAAGCGTTTTCCATTTGCGCACTCTTCGCCGTTCGAGGAAGAAGTAACATAAATTTGGGGGCATAGTTTGGCCGTGTTATTTCCGTTTGTTTCGTTTACATCTTCTGCCATGTAATTATGATTTGGTAACGTTCTAGAAATTGCGTTCTTAGTGCTGCGAATGCTGTCCACGTTGCCACTAAACGAATTGCTTCTAGTTCGTACCAGTTTTCGTGCACCTGGTTTGCCGCTGTCGTTCCCATTCGCTTGTTTATTAGGTTGCTTAGCTCCGTGTCTCCAGTTCAACAAACCAGTGAAAGACTTACTTCGTTTGGGACGCCTCGGTCGTTTCGCTTTAATCTTTTTGTCGTCGTGTTCCTCGGTCTGACTCTCTCCAACTGCAACACGATATGTCGCGGAAGACATTTCACAAGATCTTTCCTCACCCTTTCCGTTCTTGTCGGTTCCAAGACCATCGACGTTATTTTCTTTGAGACTTTCCTCACTAAAACCATTTGCGGAGCTTCCTTTCCGCTCGTCAAATTGCTTAAGATTAAGGTCTTGGTTTGGACGTGTGTATTTTGCTAAATCAGAGCGAGCCTTCCGAGAAAGAACTGGCCGTAGCGCAGCTTTGATAGAGCTTCGGCGCTCTTTACATTCCACGTCTTCGTCCAGATCATTCCTCGAATGCCGTCTTTGTGTAATTAGTTGCTCAACACTGTTCGATCCTGAGGCTCCATCGTTTTCCAAATTATCCTCGGACAAAGTGTTCTCCGACTGAACGTCCAAGCTGCTCTTACCTGCTAATTCATCCGTGGAAGAGAACACATCACTATCACTGCCAGATGGAGATCGATTACGCATCCGGAGCCCAAGTTTAGAAATCTCTTGGCCGAGTCGACGAACTGCGGATGTCATAACTGTACGGTTGTCTTGTTTCATTCTCCAGAATCCATTTAAAAGGCAGCCAGATGCTCCCCTTGAAAAGACATCTACGCCAATGACCTCGAATAACAACCTAAGTATATAGGTTCTTGTTTATATTGTACACTATTGTGTCTTGGACTGTTTTGGTAAGATTCCGTTCTTGATATATCACTCAACCAAAAGACTGCAAGTTTTCGAACAGCAAATATCAACTCGAACAACGCGAACCAATCAGTTCCTTTTCCATTCCTGTTACCAGTCCGTAGATCTATCGTTTCGTCGAGATATTTATCGTCTGAAGAATTGTCTATTCTAGGCGAAGAGCTTTTGAGTGTTTTTCAATTGAAGACCAGACAAATGAGACAACGATCACGGCCGGGCCAAGAGCTTTTCGTTGTGAATATAGACATTCAATCAGGCAAAACACAAGCTGTGTATTGTGTTTCGTGACGCACGGCCAATTAATAATGCCTGGTGTCAGGTTGCAGTACTTAGAAAGGTTCAAGTGACTTCTTTCGTCTTTCGCGTGACCTCGCTCTAGACGCTGCAATCACAACACAGCTGGAGGACATAAATAGCTCCTAATTCCATTAAAATTGATCAAATAACTGTTTCGCTGATAAGGTAGTGGCATACGGACGGTAAATCGAAGTCACGCAAAGGAGGATTATCAGCGTGTGACTCTTCCTCATCTGTCAGAAGGTAATCTTTTAAGAACTCTTTTGAAGGACGTGAAATGATTTCAAAATAACCAAAGATTTGCGAAGCAGATTGCTCATTTAAGCTGTAACAAAGTGTGCATGTAACTGACATTTGGCGCGAAACTGTTTATGATCTGTCATTTCGTTCCTTTGTGGAATTCTGGTTCGATCTTGATCGATTAAATGCCGAAAAAAAGCCATTCTAATTTCTTCTTACTATACCAAACTTGCTCAATAATAATAAATTAATAATTAAAGTAACAAAGGAACAGATACCTTTAGTGTGGAGCAAGGGCTTTCATAATATCGTTAATATTGAAGCTGCAGAGCTTCAGCGATGATATGGTTCGTGATGCTTATAGACGAATGACTGCCAGAAATACTAGTTACAGGGCTGCTTACTCATCTTAACGTTGACGACTGGAGTTTACTTCTGTCATAACCCGGATTGAGAAACTAAGCTTGCGTGAGTTATTTGAGAACTTCCCTCAATTGCATTCCTTTGCAAGGCCACAAAACTTGTATTAACTTTGGGTGAAAGACAATTCCGATAACAAATGTGCCTAAACTACCCATTCCGCAAAGGAGATTCAAAAGAAACATCTTACATCCAACCGGAAAGACTCTAAAACTTCCGCGTGATGCAAAAGCATACATATTTTCGACCTAATCTCTGATAGGACATCTCATATCCATGCCAGCAAGACGCTGAGAAATATCAGATATCGCGGATACGATTATCTAACTATTTTAGAATTTCCTCTGGTTTTCATCGTTAGCCTTCATGAAAAGGTTTAAGAAAATGAAATACATCCGAGTAGATTCAAACGCTTGGAATGTTTGCCTCAGCGTTTTAAGTTCGGCATTTAGTTTGTACATCAATCCCTACCTCAAACCTCTTGACCTTCAATTGAATATCAGCTTAAGAGGTCTGTTCAAAAGAAAAGTTTAAATTGGTCTGATGAAACCTTGGTAAAACTCAAGCTGCAAAAAAGTCTAAAGGATTCACTTAAATTGTGAGCATTCGTTTAAGTAAACGAACTAGCAATTTCAGAATTTGAATGCCAAGGTTCCGAGCAGTCCATCCTTATCTGGAACATCTCTCTGTCGATATCACTTCAGTCAGTCGGCTTGATGTCTGGTGCTTTTCAGTGAGTGCTCGAAGTAAAGATAAAATCATCGTCAATGGTCTATGATGTTTAAAAGCCGTTGAATATTTTGTAGCTATTAATGGATACCGAGGCGACTCGAAATCTCACCCGATTCAATTCAGTGATTGAGGCCTACAACCCTAAGATGCCCCTTACGGGTACGAGGGATTTTAATATTAAACTTTTCTAGGAATTCTTATTCGATAAATGGCCCATTAATTAGTTCCAGGAGGAATACTCAACAAACTCCATCGATAGATCCTCTACTAGCTGTGATTTTCAAATCCCTCCCCATATATAAAACACCTTTAGTTCAAAAGGTGTATTTCCCATATCTAGAACAATTTCCTAATAACTGCTGACAGTATGCGTGATTGCTTTGTTGTTTCCTCAATTCGCACTGTGATTGGCTTAGAAACCTTGCATCACTCTTCTTTCTATGAATTGCGAATAGTGCCAGCCTGAGGAAAAATGTAAGCTATGATGTAATTCGCACCCCAGTCTCCCAGAGCACTGATAACCAAATTTCTGATAATACTTCATTTTGCCAAAGATTGTCAAGTGTTAGCATCGTAAACTAAAAACAGTCGTTTTCTTTTCCAAAAATTCAGGCTTTGAAGGAATTTGCACCCTAGTCTCTCAGAACACTGATAAGCAAATTTGTGATAAGATTACATTTAGCTGTGACCAAAGATTATCACCTGTTAGCATTGTAAGCTAAACACAAACATTCGTTTACATTGCTAAGGTCAGCATTTAGTTGCCGTTAGGGAGCTGAAATTACAAGTAGCAAGTAGCATTGTCCTAACTTATATTTTTTCTTATCCTAGGTGTCGCCTACTCGTGACAGATGCATAGATTGAATAACACGCCAACGGCACTATTTCGAACATTGAAAAATGGCTATAAAATGTTGATTTGAGTAAATTAAATCTGTAGTATAGAGTAACGAACGAGTAGTAGAATCAAATAATGACCAAATGAATTAACTGATGAGAATAAACTGTTCAGCCGTCCATTTGGACAACATTCTTCATGCGCAAAGCGAGTTAATCCTGCTCAACCCACACCGTCTTAGCTCTTTACTTGATTACTGCTGACCCTCCTGTTGCAATCGATTTTTTAAGCTGAGACATATTCTTAGTGCCGTGAAATTGTATGGTTTGAAAAAAGGCAAGTAAAAGATCTACTTTTGGCAAAACGTACATAGGATCTTCTGGCTAAATTTACAAGCTCATATGAACGCATTGATGATTTTCACCTCTCCAACACGCTATCCTTTTCACTACCAAGACTTAACATGCTCGTAAACACTCAGACGCACGCACGCATGTAGTCTTCCGGGAAAAGTGCTGAATGTCAACTATCTTTTGGCGAAACCTTTAACCTACAAGCCTGTATTGGAATATGGGAATATTAACGTATGAACATTTTCAGTATAGCAAGGTTATCCTTATGCTTTTGCTTGTTGTTGTAACTGTAACAATACACCTTGTGAGGAAATTTGCCGTTATCTTTACACATAATAAAGCTGATAGAACGCACATGCGGCGGACTCGCATCTGAAATTCTTTCTAATTAGTCATTTGTAAAAAACGGGCAGATTTGTCAGCTGGCATGCACTCATATCAAACTTTGGGTTGGGATTTTGCTAACAATGGCACGATTTTTTAATCCTTTTATGGGCATTGTCATTGTTGACAGCTTTGAGGCTCTTTTGTTATAAGAACAAAGGTTTGAAAGAACCGAAGCGTATCCGATTTCTGAGCGCGAGATTCAAAAACTTCGTTAATGACCTGAATGTGACAAAATCTTTCTTTCTCGGGGTGGGCTTAGGGAGAAGTTGTCTAAAGCAACGGCAAACTTGCCGGCGGACGGAAGGGTAAATTTGTTACATGGAGAGCGGGCTGTCGGCTGTGTTTTAACACCTCCCGAAAAGTATTGTTTGACGTCACATCTTACACGTGACATCAAATAATCAATGGATTGTGCTTTCGTACTATGGCGATAATTATCAAGGGCTTCATTTCTCTTATCCGTTTTAAGCCCCCGGTTTACTTTTATGACCCGAAATTTGCACATAATACCTATCGTGTTCAGTACTACCTGAAATTCTAGTGCAATCCTCGAGGTGATATCGGTTCATTTTCTCATTTTGATTTCATGTGTAAGGAACCGTATGCTCATTACAACTTCTCATCATGCCTAACAAGCTTGGAGGATAGATTTTCTTATTTATATATTTTTTGATATATTTTTATATTTTATATATATTTTATATATAACTAACTGCAGACAGTACTGTTTCGGCCTTCTGGGCCTCATCAGTGCAGTGCTGATGCTAGGATGGAGGTAAGGCAATAAAGCCACCCCAAGTAATCTCACACATGTGGGATCACTTAAGCCATACCAGAGTGCTCAAACTAGAAAAACTAGTGAGCATGCATAATGCTAGCAGCAATGACTCATCCTAGTAGAGTGCTCAATTTGGACATGAAAGCAAAGCTTTATATGCCAATATATATATATATATATATATATATATATATATATATATATATACAAATTTTAAAAAAACCTTGGTCTGTGTATCTTGAAAACCAAAGCAATCCATTTCGACCAACGCCATCTTTTCTCGTCAATTTTCCTTTTTGGTATCTTATCGCCTTTTTTTAGTGTTTTTTTAGTTTACCAAATTGACATAATGATTTACCGTCCATCTCAATATTCTTCATCCTCAGCCATTTTTACTTCTTCTTGGTTTATCTTTCTTGTTCCTCCATCCTTTGTGTTTGTTTACAATCCGTGTCATTCTCTTTCATCCTTAAGCATAACCGGAAGTTTTTGATTTAATCTTTTTTAATTGGTTTTCTTTTCCATAGCGAGCGATTATTTTCAAGCTTCTTTCTATTTAAAGGAATACGTCTTCGAGTGACGAGAAAAGATGCGAGCTTATATTAATGTAACACAAAACTAGCTAGACCATTTTTCAGGGAAATCTGAGGCTGTCCGAGTGGAAAATTACTTATCAGTCAGGCGGATCTTCGAGTTTTATTTAATTTAAAGTTTTCATTTTCCCTGGAGAAACTGTAGAGTTACATAGCCAAGTCGAAAATACTCACTAAATGATATTTCAAACGTAGGTCTATTGGTTCATCGTTCTCGTTTAAGAAAAATTGGCATTTCCCACGGGCAGTAAAGGGTTAAGCAACGGGTAAGCTTTCTTGAAATAACCGACCCATATCAGGATCTATTTTTTTCTCCCTTCCTCTACTTAATGACAATTACTGATTTAGTTTTTGAACGATTTGTTTAATACAAATGAGCCGAAATAACAGCATCATCAAATAATACTTTTCAATGGAAAGCTCATATTGCCGCGGCTACGTGGTGTAATTTTATTCATGTCTCAGCTCAGTATCAATAATAACTAGGAAATGAAAAATTGCTTTTGTAGGTGCACAAGCACTTTGACATGATAAAATACAAATGCCACATTTTCCGCTTGTTACAACTGAATCTGCACTTGAAAACATCAGGTTCGTGTCCGTGAGAAATCTGTAACCTCTTCTAAAATTTTTTTTAATCCAAGCTTAAATAAGGAGAGAGAGGATTAGGATAAAGATTCACTGTTGTTACGATGAGGTTAACTATACACTTAACCGCATTACAGAGAAAAAAAAATCGTTTTATCCTAAAAGCAAACTTTCAAACACTTTGTTAATAAAGCTAAAAATAATGCCTGCCCGTGTAGAGGACTCGCAGTGTCAGGTTTAATTAACTCCCCAATATTTCCTTGTCATGCACCACTTCGAGAGTTTATTTGGAACCAACATATAATAACCAGTTCCCAGTTGGCGTGTTAGCTCAGTTGGTAGAGCGTTGCACCGGTATCGTAGGGGTCATGGGTTCCAATCCCGAACGAGGCCTTATTTCCACTAGTGTTCATAATTGCAAGGATCGCTTCCATATTTTCCATCCCATGCAAATTTAAATCGAAAAAGCCGGAAAACTTAATATCAAATTATTTTTAATCTGTTGTCACTCATTGTCCTTAAAGGCTATTTTTAGGTTACATTTGCGCATTCAACAGGAATCTAGGTTTCTCTTCAGAGCACTTAAACTGAGCGCTATTTTAATGCATGCTTTTTGCGTTACAGTTATTTCCTGATTAATTAAATATTCAATTATCCAATAAAATCATGCAAATAGCAAATATGCAAACGCCCTTAGGGCATGGTTGGAAAAAAAACAAAAATAATTTTATCCAATCTTTATAAGAAAGTTTAGTTTCTTTTAAAGCTGTCTGCATGTAGTCGCACTCAATTCTGTTTTCTTTTCTATGATAATCTAATGAATGGAATGCGACTTTTATTTATTGAGAAGACAAAACACTACACTGCTGTCTTGCTAGTTTCCCTCGTTAACATAAATAAGCATTCATCAATTAAACAATGTCACATCCAGATAGAGGAGAGACATTGGCCAAAAATTTCAATATTACTATTCAAATATGCAAGCATCTCGGAATGCTCTTGTTCAACAAACAAAAGGTATTCTTAAACAGCTTTGAATTACTTTCAAGGCCTACAACGATTTTAATATTTTAAGAAAATATTTATTTCTTTTTAAGAAAACATTATCTTTCTACAAGTCAAGTCACTTTGCAGATGACACGATCTGTCAGAGATAGGGATTGGTCACATGACTGCCAAAAGCCACTTAAAAGTGGAACTGAGGTTACTAGCTGATTAAAATCAACATTAACGAGGCGGTGAAAAGGTGCAAAGGACATCATTTCTGGTAATTCATCTACAAAACCTTACAGTGTCGCCTTTCTGATGTGATGTCGGTTGGAAAAGTTTGGATCGCTTGAAGAAAGGATTTCATATCGCGGAGTAATTGAGAATCAACAATTATCAAAGTTTAAGGTGTACATGGTCGACATCACGTCAAGTTGTAGATCACGTACAGACGAAAGGCTAAGGTGAAATATCCCTAAGTAGACCTGTTTAATACCAGCATTTATCGAGACCTGTAGAACAATGAGCAGTCCTGTTATTCACCCGGGTGACAAGGTGACCATTACATTGAGTTTAGACGGCCAGGATCTGTCAAACAGTAACGAACTGGGTAACAAATCAAAACAGGAAGAATCCAACCTTCAGAAACAAATATTCCTCAAGAAAGCCGACACAACGTCCCCAGTAAAACCACCCTTAGTGACGCGGAGAACGAGCTCACTACTCAAACTAAACATCGAAGGACTGTTAGTTGTTCCAGAGTTGGAAATAAGACTTAGAAGGAACTCTTATGGTGGTAAGTCTGTCCACGATGAAAGACACACCGAAGTTGATCCATCAGATGGAATGCTTACCACATCACTGTGTACAACGGAGCTTTGATGGACACTGATAGCGTAATGTAGCGATTGGATTCCAAAATATGTTGGCGTAAATGTTTTAGCATACTTATTTTGCCTCTGAGGATGACATGTTATGAAAATTTGAAGTAGACAGAATAGCCATAAGAGCTTAAAAGAGCATGAAGAAAGAAGATTGCTTCCGTTGTGGAAAGCGGGTTTGATATTAACCATCAGATTCTAGCACCATGGAATGACATGATACTTCCTCTGAGACTGTTACTCGTCTTAAGCAACTAAGACACTCTCGGTGGTTGAGGGATTCAGTTGAGGCTTTTTTCAGAGTGAAACCTGTTCATTGAACTGCAAAAATGAAACCCACACAAATGAGCCTTTGCGTGTAATCATGAATGCTCATTACCGTAGTCATAAAAATCGTTTGGAAGCTTGGATAAACATCTGATGTTCTGTGGGAGTCCCAGTCTTTGTTGATTCCTTACAATATTTCTTACTTGGACAGCAGCGACTTAACGGAAACATTGTGATTATCATTTGAAGCTGAAGGTCTCAATGGTGTTGTTAACGGTTTTATATGCCCTTCCTTTCAATTCCCACGTTTTAAGAAACATTTCACGGAACGGTTCAACGTTACTAAACACAATACCACCAGGAAAGATAAGCTTATTAAGACCGCCGTGAAGCTAGAGCCTGCTGTGTAATATTTCTCGAAAATGACAACAAAATCAGTCACGAAAGACATTTCGCCCTGCGGGGCCCGACTTAATGTGCAAAGAAAACAAAAGATTTCTCATAAAGCTCTTGACCGTAAGAAATAAACAATTCGTTTGCAGCTAGACATGTTAGATCATTTTGAGATTTCTGTTTGGCAGAAAGAAATTAAACTTGTTCAGGTTGAGAAGAACTCTGCATTTCTTTAGAAATAAATGTCCCGGATAACATTTTGTTAATTACCTATGACGATATGTTTAACCTGTGATAACAAACGGTCTGATAACTCCATTATCCTTAATTATCATGTGAAAGTATATTGACTTTGGCTGGGTTTCATAACATGTATTTCTTTCGATAAAAAATTGCTTAGTAAAAATTCGCGATAGGATCGGCAAGATAACTAGAAATTGAGAAATACTAGATTCTAACGCACTAAACTTCTTAGTGTGGAACAATTTTTTTGTTCATTGCCCAAGGCTCTGAGAGACAGCAAGACGACATTTAGGTAATTATTTATTGATTACGTCACACCATCAAGTGGATCCTATTCTTTAAGAATGTTTTGTTGTGTGTAAGTAAACAATACAAGCACTTGTGTCTTTGAAGCAAAGGGTGTTTGTTTTTACTTCTAGGCGATCCAAATAATACAATGAACCAACAGTTGTTCGCAATAATAAAGCACACCACAAAGTTGTGCCATGTAATTAATATTATTATAAGTTTGGATCTCCGCCTTTCGTATCAACCATCAGTTGCCGCATCTTTCTAAACGGAACATCAATTAAGTATTTTCATATTGCCTTGTCAAGCCTGTCAGCAAATCTTATATTGAGCAACATCAAATTAGTCATCGTGAATTGAAACTCCGCCTCTCTGTGTCTTTTTTTTTCGTGGTAAGCCCGACTGCTCAAGACTAGTCGAAGACGAGTTTTCAATCATCAGCAAAGTCAAAGGGAAGGGAATAAGCTGAAGTTCTGTAGCGACGCTGACATAGTTTTCCAAAGACTTCTTCTGGATATCTATGGATTTTTAGATCTTCATAAAACTAATTGAGGCTCCTAAAGATTACAATGAGAACAAAAACATTTTCTGCTAACAGTATCTGCTCCAATTCACAGTCAGCAGCTTCTTTTCTCATGTTCAAGTGTCTCTCATCTCTAGTTAACTTAACAGATTCAAATTATTTATCAACGATACAAAAATGCCTATCAAACAAAATCGGTAGTTATTCTGAATAGAATTATAATTACTTATAATTACTTATTTTATCCTATCTTTTGATTGTTCGAGTACACGTGACCTTAGTTTCATCCAATTGAAAATTACGCCTTTAGGCCGCGTCTTCAAGTATTTTTCCGCTCTTTCGCAGTTCAATTTGTATCTAACCACCCAGGAAAGATAAAAATAAAAAAAGAGTTAGAGAGAACTTTCTGCTTCATCTTCAATAACTCAGAAATCACTAAAGAGAGTTTCTGGATTGACTGAACCGCTCAAAACAATGTGAAAACTTAATCTGAGAAATTAATGGTCAAAATTCCCTGGTGAGCAGCTTGTGCTGCATATATTGGACGTAGTAACGGCGTCGGTTGTTCCAACATCAGATAAATCTCTCTCCGACGGATAGCGCAGTAAATTTGAATAACACTTCTCCGCTGGATAGCGCTTTATCTGTTGGATATCGTTATCCGTCCTTGAAGAGGGCGCTGATGTCAATAAGAGATAGCGCACATCAAGTGCCGAAGTCTATATTTGTCGTCGACAAGAAAGGATATATCACGATGTTTTGAGGGTCTTGTCCCAACGTTTCTTTTATATGTAAATGACAGGATACATTAGAGAGCCCTTTTTCTGACATCTGCCTTTAAAAATTCTTGTATCCTGAATTGATTAGCCAGAATCGCCCATTTTCATATTTCTTAATTTACCTTTAAAAAAAGCAATTTAATTATAGCTTCACAAGAATACAATAGAGCATTCATCTTGACAAAAAAATGATTGATCATCTGCCTCAACTGTTTGTCCTTGTGACAAATCCATTGTCGCTTACGCTTTCTAAGTCGCTTTTAATTCGCTTTCATGAAACCATTGCACGTTCACAAAAGCACACTATCGAGGTGTTGAAGGACAGAGGAACCGAGAGATTGCTGACTGACCGGGCAAATCACTCACAGAGAAGGTTAACTACTGGTAGTAATTCTTGTGAGACAAAAGAGCATTTGACATCAAGGTTAACTTAAATTATAAGAGTAGTCTAAGAAAATTTTCGAAATAAAAGAATTCATTATTAATTGCATAGTTGTTAAGTGGACCTTGTAATTACTCATAACAGCGCAATCGAATTCGGTTACACGAGAAGTTGGTAGAAATGTCAAAATCTGTTTGTTATTTCGATAGCAATTTAAAAGAATTGAGAAAATCTGACGCCATAAAAATTTGCAAGAACGACTTCAGTGTGGATAGAAACCCAGCAGAATTGAAAGAACCTACGGAAACAACGTGTATCTTTACAAATGTGGACGAACCAACGGAAAGAAACCGTGCTTTGGGTCTGAATGATGGCGTAGACAAAGAAAATGACCAAATATTGATCGAAAATATATGGGAAAGTGTTACAGAGACCGACGAAAAGGACGAAAGGAAGCGTGAAATAAGGAGAAAACGAAGCAGCTCTCTGAGTTCTTTAGCACTTCTTAAGCAAACATTACAAGTGATTACGGTTGATGACAAATACGAACAGAAACTACGAAGGGTCAGCTCGGTTCCCGGAACATGCAACTCAGGAGAAACTCAACTTGAAGATGGGTTATTGACAACAACGTTTTGTTCCACAGAGTTATAATCAGATCATGTATAATAAAAACGCTATGATCAAAATATAGGCTAGTTATCATGGTCCCGAGGTAAATAATAATTAGATCTATCTTTGGCTTGCGCATGAGTGCACGCGATGAGTCGGCTTCGAACAAGGTCAAATCATTTAGAAAAGAGATTAAATCTTGAGAAGAGATTGGTTCGTGTGCCCTGTAATTGAATAAAGAACTACTTAGCAGAAAGAACTACTTAGTCGAAAGTATTACGCTACGATATCCTTAAAATGAACGCAGCCTTATATTCTTTACTTCGATGTTCTGAAATGACTAATTATGCAGAAAGTAAATAGAATTTTCGATGGTGACACTAAATTGTGAGGTTAAAATAAATTCCTTTATCATCATACCCACAATATGATGATAAACATATATTTTATAACAATACATAAAATTTATTCATGACTGAAGTAAACGCAGTCAAACGTTTGCATTCATTCAAAGACAAGCTAAACCTCTGTATAGCATGGAAAGCTATCAAAATTGTTTTCGACTAGTCATAGAAGTCAAATTGCAGTTGAGCTTATTACAATCCTGTAAGAGATTCATTCGCGCAGCTTGCAGTTATGTTAGCTTGCGATTATGTCTGTTGCAGATATTGCAAGGAAAGTTATGTAAATGTAAATGCCTCCAGTCATGCTAAGTTACCTGCTATTTGTGAAATACATTAATTCATTGTTCATTTACTAGTTTATCATTTGAATTTCTAACAGACTTGACTTTCTCTACATGTTTATGACGGTAAGAGGTTTACTTTAATTGGCAAGCAGGTCCACTGGAGATTATTTAGACAAGCCAAATGTTTTTTTGGCTGCCAAACACAACACGGAGAACTTACACACATCAATATCACGTAGCTTGTCGCCGAATGTCACACTAAAAACTTCAATTCCAAGTTGTAAGCTTGGCCACGAGGTTGGCACCTATTCTTTGACATTTCAAACATTGCATCATCGTCATTTTTTTTAGGGTGTTCCGGTTCAGAAAAACAGTTAAAAACAACTGTAGATGCCTCGATTGATCGAAAGCGGTAAATGAACGATTGAGAAAGCTCAAGGGAGTTCACTAAACAACCGTATTTTTCTCTTTACGAGCTACAAAATGTTCGTTCGCGCCTACGAGACGTGTGAAGCGTTAAATTGCGCGCCTACGAGACGTGTGAAGCGTTAAATTGCCTCATCAACATTGATTCCATCTCTGTTTTTGTTTCGAACTTTCCCTAAGTATGACATGACTCGACTGCAGAAAAGCTCATTCGAAAGTTGGTCAGTGGTTCACTTTAAGGTTAGAAGTCTACTCCACGAAATATTCAGCGCACGGAATATGATATCCACAATAAAGCATCTGCATTCCTACTAACAACTATTCACTGAAGTGGAGGTGGTTACTGGTGGATAATAAAATCTACCTCTAGACACCGACACTGAGGGAGCAAATAAAAACATACGGTTTTAAATACAGTATTTTCGGGTACAAGTCATGTACGAGTTCCTCGAAAGTCAATAGCAAAGGATATTCAGAGTTTGTGGTCAATCAGAGCGCGCCTTCAACATTATCCACTGTCTTAGTATGTACTATACTGACTATGAATATTAACCTTACCATATAAACTTATTATGGGCTATCCATTTGAAAATGATGGTAAAACAAAATTACAATATTTCAGTTTAACTGCAGCCAGCACACTTGCGATGATCATTGCTTCACTTCATTTCCATACGGGGGTCCAATAAAATTCATTCCATTTAAATTGTGAGAAATCTTGGAAAATTTCTGATTCCAAGAGAGACAACTGTCTCTGTGCCACAGAACTCTGACTTTCAAATTGCAGATTACATTAGAGTTGAACATTTTCCCATGCCAACCCTCAGGAAACTGCGGGTAACTTTTGTTAAAACATGTAATTTTACGATGAAATGGTTCAAACAGTACCAAACGAGATCACTTTAAACCCTTCCTAATGCTTGCCATCAGCTAATTCTCTATTTACAATAACTTTTTGCCACTATCTTGAGTCAATTTCTTTAGCCCTGCGGTACAGAACTTTCTTCAACTTAATAAGCGATACTAAAAATTATTAGTTCGATAAAACAAAAAGAAAATTACAAGAGTTGATAATAAACCAGAGGCAAAATGATAGCTAAGGGTGAAGGAAGTTCAAAAGATGACACTTGACACTGAAATCGAGGCTGACATTTTGGAAGAAGCAAAAACAATGGAGACAACACAAAAGACAAAACCAACACACTGATTTTCGAATGCCACGTGACAGTACACGTGAGCGGTGAGCGGTGAGCGTTGGACGGATTACAACTCTTCGCGACAGCGATTCTTGTATGGAAACTACATTGGAAGTATTTGTCAAACTTCGTTGATACCTCTTTGCGATAAAGCATCCAGAACTAAGTCAAATATTGGAACACACCATGATTACGTAACAAATACGAAGACAATGGTGGTGTTTAAAAGAATGCAAGACAAACCCCTTTTGGTGAGGATATAATTGTCGAAGGGTGTCAATAAGGTAAACCGTTAGAACCGTGAGAATTGACAAGCTTTAACCGTTAGGCGTAAAGGAAGTTAACCGCAAAATAATGGGTTAACCGTTAGCCGTAGAATGGCCAAAATTTTATTTGTGAGCCGTAAAAGCCATCACCCTATCGAGACTCTTTTGTTGTGTTCAGTGCCACTGACTCAGTTTTTCCTGCAAATTTATTCACGAGCTTTTATGTCGTTGGACACTCGCAACACACTACTGAAGATTACGAAGGGGAATTTAGCGTTTATTTCACTTTTGTCAGTGTTATTTTGATTTATGGTCAAGGGCAAAACATTTTTATGTTACAAGATACTAAATGGTCTTCGATTGTTTACTGCAAAAACCCTTGTCATGACCAAAACTGGATTGTAGTAACAAATTTACATTTTCCCTAGACCTATTCACCATTAAATCTTCAAAACATCCTTCAGCAACTTGCAGCATCCACGATTACCATCAATCGGTTGGAGGCTTATACATTGTTTCACGGAACAACTTACGCAATAAAAATCTGTATGATCATCGTGGGTACAACTCTCCTGATTTATTCTTCGACATTAGAAGCAAATATTCTGTGAAGATTCCAGGTTTTTTTTCCTTTGCTACTCGTTCAATTAATTATCTGTATTTGCACAGCGATTTTACATTGAGACGATTCGGTAGTTTCTTAAAGACTCTTATTACAGTACACATAACTGAAGATTGTGTTATTACAGAACAAAAGCCAAAAACAAATGATGTGATAAAAAACTATGCATTTGTTAATTACATTTTTTTTTTTCGCTATGACAATTCAGATGAGATCTAAAAGCTTTCACTCTTAAATATACATCTTCTTTGTACTACTTGCCATTTTCACTGACGCAGACGGTTGCCTGGCTTTTCCACTCACATCTCTTTCTGGTTTTTAGTTTATCTCTCTCATGAATGATTAAAACACCTTGTTGGTGCTCAAACATTGGACTAAGGTAGCTAACGGTTCGTGTAAGTTCCCAAGTTTTGTACATATACAATACATTTAACCAGACTACTGAGCCTTAAGTGCAGCACCAAATTTTTGCGCACTGTTTGCAAATTGCTGGCTCAAAAACTCAACTGGCTTACTGACTTAATGGCAAACGATCGTTCAAGCAGCAGTTACTGATTTCTCTTTTTTTACAGCTCTGTAGAACACAGTGTCGTTGTGAGTAACCCATCTATTATATAAGTTTCCTGTCTCCCGTCATATATATCCAAAACCTTTTTGTCTTTTACTCCAGAAAACGAATGACACCTGTTTCTTCGGGATTCTGGTAAATTTGCATCCGTCCGAGAAACGATTCCGTGGCTTTCACGTACTTCTGCGATGCACCTCAGTCGCTCAATCCTGTGAACACTAAATCCTGTAAATGTGGCACTCCTTCGTAAGCGGTGAGGCTGGAGAGTGTTTAGGAAATCCTTCTCTTCCTTCTCCACCAAACAATCCGAATCTTCACGTGTTCTCCCACATGATGTCTTCTTTCGTTTACAAATAACAACCTCGTCGTTCTCCACACAAAAAGCTCTAAAACCTTCCTTCGTCATTTTTCCAGGGAATCAAATAATTCAGGCGAATTCTTGGTGAGTTTGTGATAATGACCAATGTGTTACATGTGATCCAGAGCTCAGTGCGGCGACTTGTCCAAAGTAAAAATGCGACGGACTTATGCGAACGGACCAGCAAATGTGAAAAACCTGTCTGACTCAGTTAGCTTGAATATAACAATTAAACCAGCAAAAGTACAAAAAAGTTCTCAACATTAATATTCAGTATTTTCAGACATTCATTGTGAGAAACATGGTACACTTGAAATAACATGAAGAGCTTCAAAGACAGCCTTTGTATCGTCCTTTAAGTGTTTGTTTGTGCTTGCTTGGGTCACAGTAATCTTTTGTCGCGCCGAACGTACTCCCACAGAAAGCAAACCGACTTTGATGGAAAGGCTTTCCAGATTTGGAGCCTGGATTTTTAAGCCTTTGTATTCCGCTTATTCTATAGGTTTGATGTTAATCTGTGGTATATCAGTGACAAACTAACGTTCTGTATTTCCTAATTAAATGCAATAGTAAATGCCTGGTCAGTCAGGGTGTCCTTGGTTTTAGTTCTCGCCATAATTTGCGCATTACACCGCGCCTCTTTAGCCACAATTGTGATGAAGTACTGCGCCCGGCAAAATATTAACAATAATTTGAAGGTAAATATTCAAAACCTCTTTACAGTGAAACTCTTGTTTGCAGACATCCCGCAAACCTTAATAGCGGAGTTCCGCTATGGTTTCGAGAAAAACCCTAGAAAAAAATACACAACACATCCAAATTATCTAAAATCTGTACCACCCGAAAACGGACATCTTTATAACAGCTTGGCTTTGATTAGTCAAGAACTAGCTATTCCTTAACATCTTTTAAAGAAAACCTCAAAAATTAATCGATTCGGAGATTGACTCTGGGGACCAAAAGGTAAGTCAAAGATATTAATTAACCAAAGGTTGCCTGTACACTCAAAAGTCAACTGAGGTCAACTGGTCGCGGATGCCGCACGTGAACGGACACGTGCAGAACGCGTTTGAATGACTGCAGCTCCTCGCAGCATCGATTCTAATAGGAAAACTACATTGGAAGTTTTACGTAAAACCTCATTAATGACAGCTTGAAATAAAAAGACTGAAAAATTGTCCAGTGAATCACTACACCATGATTACATAACATCTTGATTACATAACAAACGTGTTGACACATGGGAATTAAAAAGAATACCGTAGACGCCTAACTTAATAAGGACACATCATCTTCACGTGCAGTCTTCGTTCGTTCCCAGATCGTCTCGTAGGGTTCTCTCTTGGACTTCTAGGAACGCTACTTGCGTGCTTTCCGTTTCAGGGACAAATTAGGCCAGCTAGTCTTTGGGTCGACCGATTTAACCGCGATCGGCTCTGGTTGAAACTGTTAGAGTCTTCCAACTTTACCAGTTAAAAAGCCGTAATTCTGTGTATTAACCATAGCGATGGCGATCTTGCGGCTTATTTATGTCCAGCTATGACCGACGTCTAAAAATTTACGATAAACACGTTTCAGCTAGTCGATATGACGATGAATGATCTGGGGGCTATAAGCACCTTTCGCTTTAGGAAACTTAAAGGTACCTGCTGGTCGTATCCGTGAATATGAAGAGACGAGTTGGACTTTGAAAAGCCCGCGAAAGCGACAGCTATCTTAACATTTTAACTAAGTTTAATACGGTTGAAAAATGCATACGAACTCTATCAATCGAAAACTTCCTATTTCAGCCAAAAGAGCACGACAACTGTGGCTCAAATTACCCGAATGTTTGATCCATACAAAAAAAAAATGTATACGTTTAGTTTATTACAGATTCCATGATGCCATCTTTTACTAGATCAAATATGACGTCAGATAATGGTAAGAACATGATCCCAAGTGCAAGGCAGTGCGGATGTTCGCGATGGATTTCAGTAAGGCCTTTGACTCTGTGAGCCATCAACTCCTTGCTGAGAAACTTAAGAGTCTACCACTTAACCCGTATATCATAAACTGGTGGTTAGGTTTTTTGCGAGATAGAAAACAAAGAGTTATTTTCGGGAATCATGTCTGTAATTGGAAAACAGTTAACAAGGGCACAACCCAGGGTAGTGTTTCAGGACCTTATTTGTTCAATATATTTCTTAACGATCTGGAAATTAAATTAGGAAACGAGACACTTGGTTTCAAATACGCTGATGACTGTACGATTATTGCTCCGGTATATTATTATAAAGATCACTCTGTAGACTTAATAAATCAGTTTTTACAGTGGGCAAGCCAAAATAGAATGAATTCAAATTCTACTAAATGTAAAGAGCTTGTTATGTATAAAAAAGGTCACACTGCTGAGGCCTACAAAAGTATTTTTGGCATACCTCAGACTAGTACAATAACCATTCTTGGTCTCACGTTTCAGCCGAACTGCAAATTCAGTACTCACCTAAAAGAAAAGTTAGGTAAAGCTAATAAATGTTTATACGTTATCAGATGCCTCCGCAAAGAAGGATGTAGCCAAGCAGAAGTAGATGTTTTATTTAATTCCATTGTCCTACCTAATATTACTTATGCTCTATCTGTGCATGGGGCCTCTGAGTCAGAGCTAACTATAGCCCAGCAGTTTTTAGATCGTTGTTTTAAACGTAGTTACATATCTAAGAAATTAGTGATAGGTGACTTACTTAAAACGCAAGATCACAAAATTTGTCGCAAGGTTTCAACTATCCTGAGCCATCTTCTTAGAGCCTACTTCCCTGAGACCAAGATCACGAGGTATAATTTGAGAAATAAATCCCCTGTCATGCCCGCTATTCGCACAAACCGTTTTAAGAATACATTTTTTAATAGAATTGTTTTTAAGTACAATGTAGCTTTGTAAAAGTGTACTTCCTGTATTAGACTTTTGTATTTGTTTCCACGTATATACTTATCTTATTTAGATACACCTAAGCTTATTTACATCCTTTTCTTTTTAATGTAACATAAGATATGTAATTTTATCTTTTGAACAATAAAGACACACTCGAGAACAAGGCGCACGAGGTGCAGCCGAGTGTGTCACTGCTGTTTTGACCGCATTTTGACCTCGTCTATGACCTATTGCTATGCAGACCCACGCAAACATAGAACTCTTTTCTTAGTCGAAAGAATCGCTGCAAGAAACAACTAGCTTTTAATTTGATAGCTTCGCAGCACCATAGCTTCTTAGCCCAATTGCATTAAGATAGTGCACCTGGTCTTCTGTGAGAGTTTAAACGGGCGGCACAATAAATATAGTGACCGGTTTCTTCTAGAGAAGAGGGACGATTGATCACTTACGCTGCTTGATATACTATTGATTTTCCATAACCAGTTGGTAACGAAACAGAGACATCGTTTCCTTCGAAAAACATTTCTATGGCTTTCTGCTGTTCTTCTTGAAATGTGTCTGTCCCAAAAGTTGCGCAAACATGCCTTAAAACCTCGTCGTAGATCGCTGTTGTCTGAAAAGTTGACCATGAAAACATTTTGTTCACCATCTTGTTCGTTAGTTTGGAAAAAATAGATTTCCAACTCTAGCCAATCAGAATTGCTGAAAGAATTGGCAAAAGGGGTTAACCAATAAAAAGTCATGATACATTTTCTTGCTAAAGAGTGACATCACGGAACACGATTTATGTCAGGTTTGAGTAGACGTTCCCTCGCCTCCGTTTCGCGTTGGGAGGGAGGGTACGGCAACACGTAAGCGACTATTACGGACGGAAGCTACATTACCTGCTAAAACTAAGCTATGCATAAGAAACATTTCCTCTATTATGGACCTCCGCTATAACAGCATTGCGCACTCCTCAGATGGTATCAACGCTTGTGTTCGTCTCGCAACAACGGATAATTTGGACAAATAAAACAACAAGTGTATTGTCTTCTCTTTCCGAATGTTTATATTTGAACACAATTTAGACACATAATATTCAATTATGTTTCAAGTGAATGTGAATTGCAAACTGAAAGGATTTGAAATCTTGAAGGAGTGAAGTAGTTTGCGTTTGAATCTATGCTTCGCAACTAAAAAATCGGAGCTGCTCCTATTTATGGATTTCGTCACGTTATCTCAGACACCCCATGGCGGTTCAGCAGGTGACGGCTTACATTTATAATTATCACCTTGTGGGTGGTGGGGAGAAGGATTTTGGAAATATCTTGATAAGATCTACCTAACCTCCCCGTAAGGCTGCGCAATACGCTCGTGTTCCCCCTCATCAGCTGTTCAAAAAGAGTCCCTCTTTCAACCCTTTAACTCCCTTGAGTGACAAAGACAGAATTTCTCCTCACAATATCAAGACAATATCAACCAGATAAGTGATGAGAATAAAGAAAAATATCAATTTGGGGATAATGAGTGGATCCGATACTAAATTCTCTGAAATAGCACTATAAGAACTGTATGGTTGACAGTAAGGAGAATTACAAATTTGATCTGGGTGTTAAAGGGTCATGAACATGTTAGCGACAACTGATCCCCTTTGTTCCCCCTGAAAACCATGCGATCCCCAAAAATCTTCTGACCCCATCTTCGGTGATAGATAATGGCTGACCCTAACGACCGTTGACCGTGTATGCTTCATAATAAACGGGAAAAATCGCAGCAAAGTTAGTGGTAAACGACATTTCATTGCAGGTGGCCATGGTTTTAGGAGATCTGCAAAGAATAATGAAAGGTCTTAATACGTCTCGAAATAATAACTGACCACAATTTTTTTTTTCTAAAATAAAAATGATCAAAATAGTTCGAAGTCTTCACATTACACTCTGTGTGTCATGCTTCAGTTTCAGTGTACGCCTTGCTAATGGGTCTAATGTGCTATATCAAAGAAGAAAAGCAACCGGAAATTTTGACTTGTTAGCTTCACAATGCATCAAGTTTGTAGCTCAAAACGATATCATATGTTTTTTAGCAGTTCTTAATCCGTTGTAATTGCATGACCCACGACGTTCCGGTCAGTGATAAGTGTCAATATTAACCTGACATTTGATAGATAATAACGAAAATAGTGCAAACTAGTCCGACACGCAGTCCGTATTTTGAGTTCAAAGGCTCTTCTAGAATATATACAAAGGGTTTAACCGACACAATGCTAAATAAAGGACGCTGCAATTAGTTTCTATTTTTGAACCTGTAATTGCGATGGATGTGCTAATGATTGTAAATCATTAGAAAAAGAACAAAAGGGCTTCCGTGCACCAACACGATCATAACAGATTTATGTTGCCTGTCGTGTAGTTAAGAACTCTTCTACTTTAAGTGAACCGAATTTGACGCCAATTGATTTCAAAAACACAAGCCGTTTACAGATAAGAGACTCCAAGAGAGCAAAGTACTTTTGTAAACCAGAAACCAGACGGCTAAGCAATTCAGCTGTGAAAGTCAGACGGTGAACAAACACAAAAGTGCGAACGCAAACTTACTAAGGAAAGGATACTAGTCGATGTGGGAGGATTGGTTAAATTGAATTCACTTAAAAGAGATAGGATGAGGTCAACAGGATCAATTGAAATGTCTCGCACACAAGCAGCACTGATGTCTGTTTCGAAACGCATCTTTGCTGTGTCGCTTTCTCCCGAGAACTGTGTAACTTTGGAACGATCAATTACATCTCGTTCAGAAGACAACAAAAAGACAAAAATTGCGGAGAAGAAGATTGCGATATCGCTTTCTCGAAAAAAATATTTAACTCAGGAACGATCAAATAACTTTCCTTCAGATGACACAAGGAGGGCAAAAATTGCGGATAAGAAGATGACGCAACACAAATTTGCTACATCACTTCCTCGAAAGAACTCTGTAACTGAGGAACATTCCATTGACCATTCTCCGGACGACAAAAGAGAAACAAAAATCGTCGAGAAAATGAATAAACTTCCTCAAAAGAACCCTGTTACTCTGGAACATGTAAACCACTACTCTGACAAGGACACGAAGAAGAAAAAATTGGCAGAGAGGAAGATCAGTGAACCAAGTAACACCACGAAGGTAATTAGGAAAAGAAGACATTCGACTACACCAGCACCAAGACTGAAAGAAGTTGCCATCCAACCTCGTCTCAGACATGCAAAATCGTTGAATGAGATTCCCAACACGGAGATCGTCGATGGATTATTTACGACGACTCTTTGCTCCACGGAACTATGAAATCAGTTGATTTTGCAAATCACAAGTTATAAATGGACACAGAATACTTTGGCTGATTGGAGAACTAGAACGAAAACTCAGAGTCTTCCGAAGCTAAGCGGTTTTGCAAAGGCAATCGGATTAACTCAGTAAAAAGTAACTGAAGCTAGATTTTCATCTGGACCAAAGCAAAGCGCTTTTACGATGACAGTCAGATTAGTTCAGTACACAGTAACTAGCCCAGGAAAAACCGTGGAGAGTTTTAAAATATGTACAGATGACCCTAAGATCACGTTACAACATGGATAACGTAATCAAAGTACAGACAGAAAATAATTTTCATAACATAACTGGAAAATTGTTAATACTAATTTTACAACGGACTTTTATTTCATGAGCTTTATCTTGATATTAGGCCAAGTCGAGTGAGACAAAAATACGTTGCATGCACGTGCAACCTAGCTGAACAGTCACATACCCTTTGTTATATAATTAATTAATCTTTCAGTATTGGCTTTCGTCTGAAACGTTTTACATGCACAACGTTTGAGCAGTGAGTCACCCAATTATATTTTGTTGACTTAAGATCATTAATTCCTCCTTGGAAAAACGTTTTCAATTGTGACTGATGCAGAAGGTCAGCTACATGTGGAATAAATAAATTATGAAACCAAAATTATTGAGTTTCGTCATATCGGCCGTGCAAAAGAATACTTCAAAAAGCCCTGCCGGTGGTTGCTGTTGTTGACCAAAACTGCAAGTTGAAGCTACAACTAGGATGGAAATGTGACCGTATTAAGTTATAGATGTTAACTTCGTGTCGATCGCTCTCTTATCACAAGCTAGTGATAACGATCTGCAAGAAGCTGAATTTTTGTTATGAAGCTTATCAGATGAATAGGATGTAAACAAAACACTCCATTTGAATGAAATATATTTAACACTAAAGGCTCTGTTGCACAGTTTACGGTTTTTTCTCCAGTAAGTAAAAATGAAGCCTCTCTTCCACAGTGTTCGGTTTCTCCACCAACTGGTAAATTCCTTTCGCAACCGAGTAACCGAGTGGGAAGCACGCAAAATTTAGAAGGAGTTTTGGTTTTCACAATTATCACTAGATAAAACACCTTAACTTATGCAGCGTATCATACTTATTCGAATTTAGATTGCGTTGCTCTAGTGAACATCTTGATACGTTCACCCTGTAGTTTATTGAGTAACTAGCTGTCATGTATGAAGCAAGGTGTAATCATCAAGGAAACCTTGAAAAGGAACCTCTTTAACTTCACAGAGCTACTGCATCCTGTATGGTTTAGCTTGCCTGGAATTTGAGCTGTCTTCGCGTTCAGCACGCATGGTTTCGTGGGCGAAACTAGCAATTGCAGCGTCCTTAAACTATTTATAGTCCTGTCTAATGGATCATATTTTAATAAAGTGCTTAAATAGGTGTGGTTTCTTTGGCATAAAATACTTAAACTAACTTCCCTCATACGCAGAATAAGCTCAGAAACGAAGAGCCAAGTTTGGAGACAGCGAGAAATCGATTTTTGTTTAGCAATGCATGCATTTCTGCAAAAATCGCGTTCCACTGAAAACGAATAACTTGGGATTTTGATTGTGTAGTTTTCAATGGTTCCCATTATAATGATAACACTCCTTACGAATTATTATCTGTGAATATCACATCATTTAACGCCGATTAGTCTGTTAGACGTATCTTTCTATTCGAGGCCTCTATTTCTACTTGTAAAGCTTGCTTAGTTTCTAGTTCCTCTATTCCGTTGCGATCATTTCATTCAGTTGATCTGGAATGAACAATTTTTCGTTGTTTAATCGTAGATTTTGTGGACTGTCCTCGAGCCGTACAGATTAGTTCCGCCGGAAAGAAATTCGGAAAGAAATTCTGTTATATTCATTTTGGAAATATTCTATCTAAATGCTTGAGCTGTACAGTTTTCTTTCGCTCTTCATCTATTGTTTTATGTAATAAACTGCATTACAGGTCGTGGCTCCCTTCATTAGCTTTTGTGTTGTTTGTGCTCGTATATGAATATTAAGACTTCAACTCTAATGAGTTAAGCGAACGGAAGAAAATAAAATGAAAAGCTTTTGTTCTCTAAGCAACCGCAAAAGTCACTCATTACTTGCGGTTATAATCCTAACTAAGTACCTCTTTTCAAAATAAAAGGTCTACATTAAGTTATTTATAGTATGGCTTAAATGGTTGGATAAAAATAGCACAGGCACGTAGTTGCCTCTTAAAATACTTCAACATCTTTCTGGTCAAGTTGTGTCCTTCTAAGACATAACAGTATCAGTAATGAGTAATAGAAGCCACCTCAAACGTTAACTAACGCTAAATAGGTATCTGTCCCTCACTGAAACAAGTTAAGTCGTTCACAATTTGCTTCGCGAAATCAACAACAGCAATTAGTGGCTAAGCTTAGTACATAGTGCCGTGGTACAAAGTCTGCATGGAAGTCTATATCAACCAGGTACAAAGTCTATTAGCTACATACAAAACATATTGCTAATGGTAATGAATAATTAATTTAATTGTCCGATTTGACCAGACTAAATCAAGTGACACAATTGCTCTCTAATTGCTTCCTTTATCATTGGAAAAAAAAAAAAAAAACCTAGTCATTGGAACCCAAGACGGGGAAATGTCTACAGGTTCTCAATGGGATTAACCGATGGCCGTAAACTGGCCATGAAATTTAACCGTTTGGCGCAAAAATCGACAAATGTTAATCAATGGTCGTAAAAATAGTTAACTTTAAAAAGAATTTCTGCCGAAATATGGCCAATATATTCACCGTCAGCCGTAACAGCCATCACACTAGTGAGACCCGTGCTCTGTCTAGTATGAATTGCTCCGAAAGTAATTATCACTGAAAGAAATGTTTTGTCCGCAAAGCAAGGCAGTCGCAAATTAATTTGTTTTACTGTATCTTTAACAGTGGGCGAAGGTAATAACCCACGGATTTTTCAACCAACACCAAATGAATCATGTGCCGCATGTAATCTTTAGTACATATGGTACACAATATAGAAGTTATGTAATGGCCTCCTCCTCCTCCGTGCAAACTGTCAACAAGGGAAACTTAAAGCCAGGAAAAGGAAAACTTCGAGCATAAAGTAGCCAAAGGGCCCGGAGTTGAGCCACAGGCCTAAGGAAGCATTTTCTTATGTGGCCTAAATGGTGTTTACCATCAGATCGAATGTATCTTCGGAGTCTTGAGCAGAAGAGCAAATATCAGTTGGTTATCGAAAAGAATTCGAGATTACTTTTTTGTTTTGCTTCCATAAGCCCTGATTGGTTAAAAAAAAAAAAAACTCGCACCACTTTGTCAGCCAATCGCACCGTGGTCTTGAAGCAGTTTACTACGACAGAGCTGAATAACGTCGGCGAATGCACTAGGCTTTGGCACGGAATACGGATTTTGAGTCGTTGGCATGTTTGAATTTCTATTCTGTTGCTTCTACGCGTTGTTTTCCTGGCCGCTTTTCTTTAATAGAACAACCTCCTAAAATTTTGTACACCCCCTAAAAATGTCCAAAAATTCATTTTCTCCTCAAAGACACTGGAAATAGGAAAATGCCTTCAAAGACAACAAAATCCCTCGGTTTTAAATGTCAACGCCTCTTTTCTCCGCAAATTTCGTTGAATTTTAAACCTTTTGTGCTTAAGCCCGCGTTATTGACCGCATACCAGCGACGTAGCATTTCGTTATTCAGCTCTGCCGTTTACTACCTTGTTTCTCCTTTGACTTCTCATGGGATCCTCTGTTATAATTACTTCGGGCTTCGTTTAACGACGTCTATTCGTCAATGGATGTCGTTCCGGACAGGTTGCTTTTGACTATACGTTAGCGTATGGTGCTTTTTCTACATATCTTTCATATCTTTTGAAAAATATTTTTTAATCTAAAAACTTCTAAACCTTTATCTCACCGCTCTGATCACACCTCGAAAAGAATCAAATGTGCCGTCCTGGCCCAGAAAGATCGAATTCAGAAAATCCCCCCCCCCCCCCCCCCCCAGGCCAAAGGACTGCAATTTTCAAGCTCAGCGGTAACTAGCATATTCTCCGGGCATGCGTTTGTGAAATCTTCGTGTAGCCATGATTTGGTCATGCTCGCGTGAACCTTTGACTTTGTGCGTGTTCTGTTTATCTTAATCCATCAAGATCTCAACACAAACGTATTACACTGATCACGATGAAGAAAAGCTTGAACGCCGCCGAAGTAACTAGGTTGGTAAGAAAACCAATGAACAAAATTTTCCCAGCCACTCAATTTCACCTTATCTCGAGGATCTTTGAAGTTAAAGATGTGTTTAGCGTTCCTGAACATTCCAGAGACATCCTGCTTCGAATAGACGTAGGTAGGTCGCCTCCCTGACCACTAGAATTTTCCAAGCGGGCACCTGAGTTTCTGGAATACACGCGTCATTTGCGGAAAGCGTGAGAGATAGAGAGAGAGTGTCTGGGGAATTAACCATACAGCAAAATCACTTAAGGTCAAAACTCCAGAGACACCCTCCTTCGAATAGACGTAGGTAGGTCACCTCGCTGACCACTAGAATTTTCCAAGCGGGCACGTGAGTTTCTAGAATACACGCGACATTTGCGGAAAGCGTGAGAGATAGAGAGAGAGTGTCTGGGGAATTAACCCTACAGCAAAATCACTTAAAGTCAAAAATCATGAACGATTAATAATTAATGCACAACTGTGTTTTGTCTTTTATAGAGGAACCCTTTAAAAAAAATCACAAATCACGCAAAGGAAAGCAAACAAAGAATTCAAAAGAATAGATGCGAGGAAAATCATCGCGACAAAACCAAGAACACTTCGGAGTTTCTTAGAGCGGGGTAAACCCTGACTGCCAGCATTCCTTAAGCTGTGGGGTTCACAAAAAGAACAATCGGCTTCATCACTTTTCTACGATCAAAGATAACATAAGCACGGACAGACTAGAGCACAGGCGGCCCAAGCTCCAGCTGTGAGATGATCATCTTGCGCATAACAGTCATGGCGGAATTATAAGAGTTTGTATGGGAATATTTACGACCGCTCTAAGGAATAAAAAAATATGTCAAATTCTCAAAAAAAATACCTCACCTTACTTCCACAGCGTATTGCTTGTTATTTGACCGCTTACTTTGGTGAAAAGAGCCCATTTGAGCGAGTTGTTCATTTCGAGGTTTTCAACGTACATAAGAAAAGCCCAAGGCTGAACACTCCATTTCCGAACGCCTGAGCCGAGAAGCGAAAAATCCAAGCTCAAAATGACCGGGCGGCCACAAATCCAACGCAGAATCCAAGCACATATACTGTAGTTTCATTTCAATTCACTAAAAACTCAATCGTCCCCGTGCAACCGACACTAAGCCGCAGTTTGCTTCAAAAATTTCCAGTTTAGAGGTTTCTAACAGCCCGCGGCCACATCAACCTTGACACACGACCGTTGAAAACCAACTTGGTAACCCTACCTCCTTTTTAAACTGAGCCTCTCCGGGGACCATACCGTCGGTTATCGTCAATAAATTGTGTTAGAACAACGGGTCCCCTCAGTAGAAATCGATCAAGAGGCTATTGTTTCGATCGGCCAATCGAATTCGCCTCCGGAAATGTTTACAAATGTGTGATTATTTTCGGAGTCAGAGGAAAACCTTGGAAGGATTTATTCCAGTATTCAATTAAGTTCTATCTGGACATACTTATTTTAATTCTGCCAACAAGACAACTGTTATTTCGTTTCGTCCGCACGAGAATGTGAGTCACAATAGAACAAGTCGCTCAGCCATGTAAGTATTCACTTTATTCTTAGGTGCCGGCTACGCTAAATTTCGCACTTCGTCTTTGTGTTTCTTGCCAAGTACCCTTGTAGATACTTATTTCTTTTACTCAGGATAAAACTTAATGGAGATCAGGAGGAAATCTTGGAGTTTGCCTCCCAAGGTCACAATTTATTTATTACCGGTTGACGATAACTGACGGTATGGTCCCCGGAGAGGCTCAGTTTAAAAAGGAGGTAGGGTTACCAAGTTGGTTTTCAACGGTCGTGTGTCAAGGTTGATGTGGCCGCGGCTGTTAGAAACCTTTAAACTGAAAATTTTTGAAGCAAACTGCGGCTTAGTGTCGGTTGCACGGGGACGATTGAGTTTTTAGTGAATTGAAATGAAACTACAGTATATGTGCTTGGATTCTGCGTTGGATTTGTGGCCGCCCGGACATTTTGAGCTTGGATTCTTCGCTTCTCGGCTCAGGCGTTCGGAAATGGAGTGTTCAGCCTTGGGCTTTTCTTATGTACGTTGAAAACCTCGAAATGAACAACTCGCTTAAATGGGCTCTGTTCATCAAATTAAGCGGTCAGATAACAAGTGATACACTTTGGAAGTAAGGTGAAGTATTTTTATTGAGAATTTGACGTATTTTTTTATTCCTTAGAGCGGTCGTAAATATTCCCATACAAACTCTTATAATTCCGCCATGACTGTTATTGCGCAAGATGATCATCTCACAGCTGGAGCTTGGGCCGCCTGTGACTAGAGAACAAAACGTGAGACTCTAAAGCTCTTAAATGTCTAATATCGACCTTCGCTTAAAGCATAAACCATACGTCACGATGTAAAGGAAATTAGGTATTGCTACACAAGTAATTGAAGGAACTGGTGCTTGCTGCGAATTCATTTACTGGGAAACACAGCCACACGAGTTGGCGATGAATGTCACCAGACCTTAAGTCCCAAAGTCACGTATTCAAAAGCGGTTTACATCAAGGCAAGTCTTTAGATCTGATATAACCACGTAACACGTCAATTAATTTGACCACACATGGCGAGACCAAGACATGTGAATTTTTGTACGACGGTCTATAATTTTAAGAGATTACAGGGTAAATAAACAATTTTCTGTCAACGACATGTGTAACAGGCACGCACCAATACTGTATCCATATAAACTAGCGAAGTGAACATCGTGAGTTAACTTGCCTTGAATGCAATAACTGGACATAACTCCCCCGCGTTTCTAATGAAATAAGCTCAATAGACTTGAATCATTTCAGGGTTAAACTAACAAAACAAACGTGACTTGGGTGAGGTTATAGGTGTGCATAGGAGATATTTAATCCAGCACTCAGCGCTTACCGATGTAAATACCAACTGAACACATTCCTCGCATGGAGCACTTCACAAAAGAGATTTTAGCCCTCTTTGTAAAATCTACTAAAACCTTGACGAGTTCATCAGAGTTTTTCACAAACACTGTGAAAAAAATGAACATCAACAAAGAGAAAAGGGCACAAGACGAAGACCAAGATGAAGATATCACCAAGGATATAATCCTGCCCCAAATTATCATTACATCAAGGGGTGTGAGTTTTCAAAGGTCTTCAAAGGAAGTTGAGCATGTTGTTAGGATCTGCCATACCTCTCCACCTAAAGGAGAAAGAAAAGATTATCAAAGACTACCTCTCGTGTCAGAACAGACCAAACAGTCTCTGCGAACAGGAAGTGTCAGCAGTGAATGTATCAGAAGTATTTCAGCTGAGACCAGACAAAATATGTGCTTTGATGTCCACTGGGAGAAGAAGATTGGACTGGAGATAGCTGAGGATCAGTTTCAACCAGTTGACTTGAATGAAAATGATACCCGGCTTGTTAATGGGCTTCGAACGACGACGTTGTGCTCGACAGAACTGTAGACTTAAAAAGATAATAAAACTAAAAAATACTGGGAGACTGTAAAACTGCTGCTTCTTGTTTAGGACGGTTGTCAACAATACTACAGCCATGCATTTCAAACGTAACATCAAAAGCATTTATAAGAAGACAAGAATGTCTCTCAAGAGAAGAAGATTGAATAGGAGATCAGTGAGGATCAGTTTCAAATTCTGTCTTGAAAGATGGCAACCTTGGGAATAGCCCTTCGACGACGACGTTATGCTCAACGGAAATTGAAGTACTTTGAACCTGTATAAAACTGAAAAATTTATGCAAATGCAGTTTCGTCCGAGGAGGTTTTCATGACTCTTAAAAGCTTATCTTTTAACAATACAGTTAAAAAGTAGTGATATGCTGGAAAAAAAAACTGGTTAAAAAGAGGAAAGATTTTAAGAATTGTACAGAAAACCAGACTTGTTGTGAAAATGACATATTTCTTTTAAGTTTCAAAGATATTCAATAATTGAACACTTTAGTGAAAACTATCAGAAAAAGATCATCCAGAATTTTTTATGTTCACATTTCATACCTTTTGAAAAATGCAATCTACATATATAATATGACAAGAGGCCGCTGTGGCCTTCACTTGGACTTCCAAAATGGAAATGGGGCGATATTCGTGAACGTGTGCGTGTGGCTCGAGCGTATTGACATGACATTGTTTGCTACACCAGCGGCCAAGTCGAGCTCTTCTCCGAAAGTCTTTCCATAAAGGATCCGACCATCGAAGAAGGACAAGAAATTGGGCTCTGTTTGCTTCAGATAGCCGTAAATGGCTTATTCTCGTCTCAAAGGCCTACGCAGTCTTTTAGATTCTCGGACCCTGATAATCGACGCCTGCCCAGAAACGCCAGAAGGACCTTTTAGGAAGATAAATGACGATCGTAGGATAACTTTAACTTGAGCTTTTGCATAGGAAGCCCAGGTAATAAAACGGTACTTCACCTATTAGGTATTGGTCACTTGATGCCATGTCGTACGGCCATGCTAGTTTATTTGCTTAGAAAAGAGTTCTAACCCAAAAGATTGGGTTTCGTCCGAAAGAAAAGGTCGACTTTTCACGCTAATTTGACCGACAATTTGTTGACTTAATAGGTCCTTGGTGATCAGTCCAGAATGAGCGGTGGATTCCGACTGCCTGTGATGGGGGTGGGCTTTTTATTTTTTTTTTAAATACATCAGATGAGCAGCCACCTCGCTTCTTCCCTTACAGTAATCCTTAGTTGGTCTGATTCAATTTCTTCAAG
Organism: Pocillopora damicornis; assembly: GCF_964200805.1. Classification (NCBI taxonomy): domain Eukaryota; kingdom Metazoa; phylum Cnidaria; class Anthozoa; order Scleractinia; family Pocilloporidae; genus Pocillopora; species Pocillopora damicornis. The sequence continues at coordinate 16,643,349 of NC_142680.1, read as the reverse complement.
ATGAGATTGATTGAAGTTCATTGAATGAACTATGGTAAACGATGGGATTTTTAGTTCTATGCAGGTAAAGCAGATCTCCGCCAGTCATTTGCGCGTTTCCTCCACCTCGAATTTCTTCCCGCTACACCCGAAAAACCGACAGCCATGTATGGGAATCCCAGCTCATTCTAATTTCAGTGTATAACCTGAGAGTTAAGAGGACTATCATTTTATCAATTCTAGTAATTATCGTCATCAAAACAGATCTTTTAAACGGTGGTTTCAGTATTCAAAACGATTTCCGAAAGAGTTTCATATGTGGCAATGTTTTACGTCAACTGAGAACTGTTTATAGTGCCAATGGCTATCTAACCCTCTGATAACCTATCTGTTCATTTGTTTATTTTTATATATATTTATTTATATACACAACGATATATCTATATTCCTAAAATAATCTAATGCAAATCGTGACTTTAAGCAAAACTTTTGCGGCGATAGCAAGAGATGACTAAACAATATAATCACTTTTCTTACAATCGACAAATCAACTCTGTGCCAAAATATAAAAGCGATATTTTGGATCACAACTAGTACATGTGTTTTCACCAGAGTACACGCACACAACTAGTTGTGAGCACACGGCGGTGATTTTTTCCTTAAATTTGGCGTTTCACGGAAATATCAAGCTTAACTCCGCTACTGCCAAGAGATCGTCGACCTAAGCTTGACAAACTAGAAGTGATCACATTTTCATTTGGCACAAATGTTACTCTCTCCTTTTAAAATCCTACTTTCCATTTTCAAACGATAATTTTACTCGCTTTCGCAACTTACAGCGATATTTTCAGTTTTATGTTGCGTGGATAAATCAGTTTTCTTTCGAAGCGCGTGATGAGTATTTTTTCATAGCTGGAGCTTTCGCGTGTGAGATTGACGTTATCAATTTAAACAAGCCCCTAACCTTCGGAAGGTCTCCTAAAAATACTCCAGTCCAGATATTTATTTTTCTTTCTCTTAATTAATGATAAGAAATTTCGGATTACGTGACTAAGGCGTGCTTGGATGACGTATTTCACGTGGCTATTTAATTCCGAGTACTACTTTAAACTAAATAAAGAACACATGACAATTTTTACTGTGCTAGTTTCTTGCAAGATTTATCGTTAACTATTCAGAAGTAGACAATATGGTGAAGCAAAGTAGAGTGTCACAGCCATTTGAAAATAACGACGGTAAAAGTTGTTCAAGTACTTCTAGTGAAGCTAACGATAACATCGCAACAGGAGACAAACGTCTGGAAGAAAGCTGATAAACGAAGTTTTCCTTCACCGCCAGAAAAAAACCTCGAAAGGCTTAGACTACAGGACTATCTTCTACTTAAAACTCTGCTCTTCCTTCTCAGAACTAAACTAGACATGGCTGAGTTTTTGCCAAAAAACCGTCATGCAGATGATGCAAGAGATAACTCCAACACAACTTGATGAAATTAAGAGACCCTCGCAGCTAAGAACACGACTAAAACGAGTAGTTGAAAATAGGACCTGAAAAAAATTCAGGCCCTTACGGGATTTATTTTCAGGTCCTATTTTCAACTACTCGTTTCAGTAGTGTTCTTAGCTGCGAGGGTCTCATAATTTCATCTATTCACCGCAGTGCAAATATATGAATTTCATATATCTAAAATCTTCATTCATTACTTGGATGGTTTATTTGGACCCAACACATTAACCAGCTCCCAGTTGGCTTTTTAGCTCAGTTGGTAGAGCGCTGCACCGGTATCGCAGAGGTCATGGGTTCAAATCCCGTACGAGCCTGAATTTTTTTCAGGTTCTATTTTCAACTACTCGTTTCAGTAGTGTTCTTAGCTGCGAGGGTCTCTTAATTTCATCTATTCACCGCAGTGCAAATATATGAATTTCATATATCGAAAATCTTCATTCAACTTGATGAGTTCAACAGTGACACTGCACTTATTGATGGACTCTTCACCACAACATTGTGTTCGACAAAACTATAAACTTATTCGAGAGTTTAAGTTCTCTCTCGCTAAAATTTAAGAACGGTAGTTCTTGACGTCTGCACTCCCTCATGTAAAGCCGAGGTAAGATTTCCGCACAGTCTCATATCATTCCAAAACAAGCTGTAGTCCCAAAGGCAATCTATTGTTTTCATCATTATTAACTTTATTCTAAAACTATAAGTATGATAAAGTATGGAGCTGGACAAAAATCTTACAAAGGCCGATACAAGCTTAGCCTTAAAAAACTCTATAAGGGTTTGTAAAATTTTTTCCAATGGTTCCAAGTCATTTATAATCAATGCAATTCTGATCTGTCCTTAAGCAGCGTAGTCATCGACTCATTTCGAAACTCATTCGTCGATTCGATTAAAAAAAAACCATACGTTGATTTAGAAGTAAGTACTTGTAACAATCAGAAGAGCGAGTTTTACTAAGCTTAGCGGGTAAAATTTTGGCCCATTCTTCTCAAATTTAGGGCTATTCAAGCGAGGTCGTGTTCAAATTTGCCACTTTATCGTTTATTGATAATCAGTGATGCCCACACATTCTGCACGATGCGATATTTATCAATAATCAATTTTTCTCGACTTCCCTCCCCAAGGTATACTGACTGTGACTAAATGAACGGCAGACAAAAGGAAGCGGCAACAATCCATGTAATTCCATTGACAAAACAAAATTTCCTTCCATAAAAAGCAAGTAAGAGAGGACGTTAAAACAGGCGGTCGGCATTTCCTGTGCCTATCTTCAAACCAAGTGCTAATAAACTGGGAAAATTACAATTACGAAGATAAAATCATACGTCTCGCAAATGAATGACACTTGAATGCAAGATGAGCGGCTACTGAGGAATTAAACTTGAGACGTTGCCGACTGAGAAAATACGTGTGGAAATACGTCCCGGTAAACAGTAACTTGTACGTACCTGGAAAACGAGGTTCCAGCACGACAAGCTCCAGGTCATAATCGAATTTAAGCATGATGTTGACAGAATCCAAGCGATATCTTCTTCACTAACCACGAAGGAAAATCCACTTTTAGTACCCATTGTACCCATTTAATCTCCCACGCTGTCATAAACGGTGACAACCTCGTAGAGTAAGACTTCACATGTCGTTTGCACAGACAATTACCCGGCGTTGCTCTCTGAAAATTGTCTTCATGATTCAAAATTTCAAAATTTAGTTTCTTACCGCCAACGCGGACATGCGTTATTCGATTGGTACCCATTCCTTTCGTGCGCCACTTCTTTTAACGCCTGACTGAAAATAGCGCGGGAACTACTTGGGGTGAGTTGTGGGTAAAACGAATCATCCTGTTGACGCTTAGTAAGTCTGTTAAGCCAAAGTTCAAGTAATGAATCTTTTAAATTCGCCTGCAATGTGTAGTCTCCTTTATTTTTATCTAATTTCTTTTCTTCTGTGCGTCTTTGTACCTGATCGGTAATAGTTCAAAACTCGAAAATCAGCCACAACTTAAATATTCACCTAAATCGTAATTATTGGACATGAGCAACTGGGAAAAAAAATAGAGAAACTTTCTTTTGGAAAAAATTTTTTTAGAAAAGGCGAAAGGCCCTTTATAGCTCTTTATCATCGCCCTCCCCTCCCCTCCCTTCCCACCCCACGGAGTGCTATTCCTTTCCTCTGATTGGATAAAATAGAAAAAAATTGGGAACGTAAGTGTCTCATAGCTACACGAATAATGACATACGAAAACACTCACAATAAGACTTAGTTGCTTCGTTTCCCTTGAGGTCTATAGGTCTGTCACACAGTAAAAAGCTTGGCATGCATACATGCAAAAATAACTCCTTTCCTATCTCTTTTATAATATCAAGGCAACAAAAACAGCAAAATTTACTGGGTTTTGAATGAAACAAAAAACACCTGCTGGCTCTACGTACCACATCCGCTAAATGAAAACGTAACAAGGTTTAATTCAAAAAAAATTCTGATCAAGCGATAGCGATCTACGGGGAGGTTTTTAAACAGTTTGCGCGACTTTTGGGATTGAGAAATTTCAAGAAGAACAGCAGAAAGCCATTGATATGTTTTTAAAGGAAATGATGTCTCCGTATCGTTATCAACAAGCCGTGGAAATTTTAAATTTATCAAGCCGCGAAAGTGATCAATCGCCTCTCTTCTCTTGCAGAGAGGCGTTCACTGTATTTATTGTGCCGCCGGTTAACCTCCCAATGGTTTTGGGCCAATGGACTTGGCCTCCTTCAACTTTCGGTCTCTTTGCGAACGGTGCAGCGAAGCTATTAAATTATAACTATCTGTTCCTTGCAGCGATCCTTTCGACTTAGAAACGAGTCGCTCTTTCATCACATTTGCTTAAAGAAATCTGTAAAAATCCTTGAGGTTCTGCAGCAAATGATCCAAATTTTTAGACGACCGTGGTACCGTCTACAAATGCATGCAGAAGCCGCGTACACGTTGAAATCTAGTTTCGTTAGCTCGGCTAATCGAACATCGTCCTCTTCTTGTTCTATACCAAAAATCGCCTTCTATATCCATAAAGCAGAGTACATCTTTGAACGCGGACACTAAATTGCAAATTTACCTGAAAAAAATGAGAATGAATTCACTTTAATGCTGTTGTTTACTTCGATTACCTTTCACGCTCAGACGAGCCACTTCGCAAAAAATACTCTTAAGTTCCATAACTTTGCATAGATTAGTGTGAAGTCATAAGAAACGATTCCTGTCAGATTTCGTAGACGTTTCCTTCCTTTCGTTATCCCTTGTGGGGGACGATACGGCTACATGTAGACTACCAACAAAATTCATGTTCGTTCAACTTCTTCGCTCTTCTTCTTCGCATGTGAGTTAAATCTCTAGACTAAGTTTCCCGTTTTATCCTTTTCTTTGAAGCTAACGTCACTTGGATAAAAAAAAAAGCAAAGAAACAAACAAAAACAAAAAAACGTTGATAGCCCAACGCATGAGCTTTGGGACTACGGCCTCGTTTTAGAATAGCAATGGGTTATATGGAAATCTTTGGAACGAATTGAAGAAAGTTGTTCGAAAATCTTGAGCCACTTTGTCATTGATAAGACAGCGTTTTCAAGAAAATATATAAAAAAAAAAAAAGCTTTGTGTGTGGCAATAGAGGAACTATTCGCCAAGCATGATGCCGGGATCGTTTACATGTCGTTGGATCATAAGCAAAGCCCATGACAGCCACCGTGCGTCAATGATCCTATTTCAAAGATGTTCTTAATCAACCGAGACACAATACATGCGAGCCGACATCAAAACTCCTTAAAAGATACATGCAAAAAGTCTCTTAAAATGAAAACCCGACTGGATTCAAAAGATATAAACTATAAAATAAAGATTCTCTCGCTATCTCGACCCTTGATAGGTGTTTCTTTCTCGTCAGTTTCTTTCGAGTCCTTTCTTTCCAGTTACCCCTGGAACCGAATGATAAACCTTTAAGAGACACCATTACTTTTATAATCTGTCAAATATTGCATCTGCTGATATCTTGACCAAACAAGGAAAATTTATTTGCTTAGATAATCGTCTTGAACTACCGGTTTTCAGGCAGTGTACGTGCCTTTTTATGGGTCCCGTGTTCTTTCCTAATGAGATAGTTGACCTTGGCATTTTGAGAGTTGAAGTGCAAGTCCTTTTCCTTTCTCAGTGGCGCTGACAGATGCTGATTTCTTGCGCATTTGGTATTTTCAGAATATCACTTACAGCTGACCAGGAAATCAAGCCTTTGATCAGCTCTAAAAACAATTAGGGCTGATACACGAAGGAAATCTTTCTTTTTTTTCTTTGAGTCAATTGGCAGCATTGGAAATCATCTACCCTTAGCCACGATGCACGCAAAAAGATATGGGAACACAAGCGGCCCAAACTCCAGCTGTGAGATGCTCATCTTGCCAAATAACAGTCATGGCAAAATTACAAGGGTTGCATGGGAATATTTCCGACCGCTCTAAGAAATAAGAAATGCGTCAAATTTTCTATAAAATACCTCACCTTACTATCACAGTGTATCGCTCGTTATCTGACCGCTTACTACGTTGAAGGGAACCCATTTTAACGAGTTATCCATTTCGTGGTTTTCTACGTACACAAGAAAAGCCCAGTATACCTTGAATCACTCAATACGAACCCAGATTTGAACGTCCTCCTTAAGAGAGCTTTTCCTATGTACACAGAAAACCTAGAACTGTATAACTCGTTAAAATGGGTTCCCTTCAACAAGCGAACACAGTAGCAGATTTCCGCTTCAAGTGTACGGCTTGGCATCTGACACGCGCACACCGGAATTCCGTTGTTTACGAACTAAAAGCAAATTTGACAGTGGATTAGTTGAAAAAGAAACTAAATAATACAGTTATGCTGAAGAAATGACTGGTCGGACACTACTCGTCTTTAAGCAACTAAATTTTCCTCTTCGTCCATCAGTCTTCCATAATCGGCCAGCTTATTTCCGAACCTAGTGTTTTTGAGAACCTGAGAATTTTGCAAATACATCTATAAGTAGATTAGGATGTCCAGCAGTACTTAATGAATGGAAAATTTCCCCCTGAAAAGAAGCATTTTTTTCCAATAACATAAAAATGAAAAGAAAAATAGGAAGTCATTCAAAACTGAAGCCTAGACTATTTATCCATTTCTTAATAGATAAAGAAATTTCCACCAGGGAGGTGAACAAAATACTATAGGAAAGAGCAAGTAACCATTAGCAAGAGCGACATCATGCAAGGAACGATATGTAATGACATTTGGCAAAAGTGTGTTTATTAAACCAGAAACAGCGCAAGAGAAGGAGAGAGAGCAAGAAAGAAGAAGAGAAAGAGGAGAGGGGAGTCCATATTATTGCGTAACTGACCACACTCGCTGGTTTGTTCTTACAAAAATATGCGACTATGCGCTAATAAGGATTGACGTGCCATATAACAAAAGGTGATCATCCTTCATATACAATGCGAGCAATATTCCCCAAAAAGGGAATGTTTTCCCCAATAAGACCCGCAAAATTTGAAGTTCTTTCTTTAATCTATGCGAGAATGAAAAGGACATTCCTTCACAATTTACATGAATTTTCCTGCGTCTTTAACTGGCTGTTTTAAAAAAGGCTAAGAACTTTTTTAGTTGGAGTCACATTATTGGTCAGGCATGGAAAATCACAAATTTTAGTCTGAAAACTTCTGCTATAGATTCCAGGATTTTGTTCCTGACCCATGAAAAAAATACTTAATTAAAATACTATTTAACTACGTTTCGCAGATAAATTAGGCAATTTTGTTCTTAAGTATACATTTTAAGGATGAAAACGTGCCTGGCCGAATTGTCGTATATATGACAAGAATGACGTAAAATCCCTAAAAAGAGGTCCAGCATGCAGTGACTTTGCATAATCGCGACCTTTCATCCGAGCAATTAAATACTTTAAAAAATTGAACAAGCTTATTCCTCAAATATCACATCCGTTATCCAAATACTTGTACATGAACCTGCCAAACTGCGTGCAAAATACATCGACTACAACTGAAAAGAGAGCCAGAAACAAGACCAATAATGGAGTTTCCCCACAGTTCTCAAAACATAAAGTACATTACTTTTTAAGTAAAATAGAAAATGATCCACTGAGGTGGAACAGTAGTCACCTTGCATGATCAGAACTTTTTAGTTTAAAATTACGAAAGCACGATAGAACAAATACGATAGAACATACGTAGCAACGAGGAAAAACAACATCAAAAGACAATTACACTAGAATTCCGAGAGGATCGAGTGACAGGTAAGCTCGTTTGATACCAATTCCGCTCAGGGCAAAGGTACAAATTGCTCGAAAGATCACGTACACAGGAAGCTGATATGATAAACGGATAATACTGTATAAAAGGAGCCATGATTTCTGTACTCATCATTCAAGTCTACTGGCAGCTTGAAGAGAACCAGCGAATAACTTGGAAAAGAACTATTCTTCAAGGCTGGAAATGGTAAGAGAATCTTATCGTAAAATAATGTTTTTTTGTATAATATAGTATACTCGTATAAACTTTTCCATGAAGAGGATTCAACACGCTCCACGCTTAGGCATGTGAGTACCTACTAAGGCCAGTTTTTAAGGTGGCCCATCGACCTCTCTAATTTACGGTGGTTATCGCTAGTTATGCTCAGAATCTAACGACCAGTTCAACCTGTCTAGTTAAGTTGTTTAGCTTGTTGAATAATTGGATGCTTGATATTCTCTTGAGCGAGATCCTTGAACATTGATCCTTTTCCCTTAAACAAATAACCACAGTTACGGCGATTTATGACGAAGCGAACCCAGACACAAGAAAAAAAAAAAAGAAATGGCCAGTATTGCAGCAAGAGTTAACTGTGTATGATTCAAACCCATTGGCGACGCTACCAAACAATGAACAAGCTCGCCAAAGAGAGTCTCAGACTGTACTCCAGTGATAGGGCATCGAGGCGTGGAATCCGAAGGTCTGGGTTTGATTCCTAATGCGAAGTAAGAAGTGTTTCATAGAGAGGATTCCACGCTTAATCGAGTCCAATAAAACCGACATCCCACCAAAATGTTCATCTCCATCAGTATGTCAAGAGAACAATTGGTATTCTGCCCGACGAGACATTCGATAAGTCTTACTGACCATGATGGTCACATGATGCCTTTCTAACAGTAGGAATGAGTTTGTGATGTATCAACAAATAATGTTGTATTGTTTGTAGATTGCAGATTGGAAAGCTTTGTGTTTCATCGCGATTTTCTTCATTGTTCAAAGCGTGAACTCACAGGCCTCAGGTATTTAAAGCAGTTTATTTATTTACGTCGATTTATTTTTGATTTTTCATTGGGGGGGCGGGGGGGGGGGAGAAGGGAACGGGACTTTGATCATCCTTAAATCAGGACTGCAAGAAACTCACTTGACATACACGTACTAGTCCTTTTTTTTTAATTTTAACTTATCCTTTAGTCAAAGGAACTCGAGAGACTCTAAACCAAATCCTGTTCCTTCTGGGATGAGGTAATCCCCAAATTATGGATTAACAGAAATTAATTGAAATTGCACGCCTCTCTCGTTTGTTGACATTATGATTGAGATTTTACCACTTCAAAGAGAGATTGCAAACGTTTCAGTCAGGGGGTAACATGAGTCAAAAATACACGTACACACAAACATGTCAACATAAGGTAGTTTAACCGAATCTAACACGTGCTGTCTTAATGTAAATGCTCTGTTTATCGATTCTTTGAGTGACAAACTTGAAAAATACAAGCTTCTTTTTTCAAGATGAGCAAATTACAAATGCCTCGTCAACAACAACAAGATTTTTAAAATAATTTTAAAACATTTATCATGAGATCTCATTTGGCACATATTTTGTCCACACCCAACTGAAAACCAGGCTATTATTGATTTAAAGTTGGAAGCTTGGTGACTAGGTTTCGTGACCAAATGTAATGAAGATTGTCTTTCCCTTAGGTAACTGGCAGAAGGCAAATACTGCTCCAGTGTGTTTTGGCACCAGGGATACTCAGCCTGGATCCTTCTACCTGCCATCTGGCGGCGGACTGGCCGCTATAAAGTTGGTCCACTTGTACGGTTACGTGTCCTGTGACGTTAGACATCCCCAACACTGGTCATTTTGGGGGTGTGGTCAACATAGCAGTTTAAAACAAGAGGTTGATGTGGTCATAACAACATCGGACGACAAACAGATCATTTTGCCGCCAGCAGAATTCATGAAGTACAACCACCAAGGAGGCAAGTGGGCCAGGGTTCCCGGATATGACTCATTCTCCAAAGAGATTGTGCTAACCCCATTTGGCAAGCCTTATCCAGTAGTTGCTGGTCAGCAGCTTCACCTTTGGTACGCTGAGGATCTGCAAAATTACACTGAGGGCGACAACGGAGGCAGAGTTTGTTGTGATGTTTATGCTCAGTTTCAAGTATAGCTTTCGTTTTCGTATTAGCCATATTTTCATTAAGTGACATTAGGTGCAATAATCAATGCGATGATCTTAGAGTGAGCTCTCTCTTTCAAAACTGTTGCATTTCCAAGTCTTTTTGTTTCGTTCATTACGTTGGTGTAGACAAGCTTACAAGTTTTTTCACACAAAAAACCTCGTTTGAATTTCGCCGTTAGTTGTTGTTACTGTTTTGATTTTAGAAAAAAAATAGCAAATATTATGTTATGTAATTTCAGGCAGCGATGACGTAGAACAAAACGATAAATTACTGGATGTACGATTGGCCAGTAAATCATGAGCAAAATAAATGGGCATTATAACTCATTTTGTTGTTCTTACTTTTCTTGGTTTCTTGTTGTAAGTAACCACGAGTTTATATAAGTATGGAACACGTAGGTTCCCATCCCTTCGAAACAAGACAAAACACCTCTTTCTTCGTCCTCTCTACCGACCTCAAAATTTGCCATTTTGTTATTCCGCCCTTATCACTGTTTTACAAGTTGTTTGTCCAAAACAATTCAGCTGTAGTTCAGTTTACTTAGTTTACCCAACTAACCTCTTGAATTTACACATCAGAAGAAAGTTAAACGTTTTGTTGAGGGCTAAATTGAGTAAATTTATGAATTTAAGTCAAAGAGAATGTGAGATCAGAATATAATGATCTAAGGAGGATTTACACAGGCTGCTCAACATTAAATTTGCTGTTCTTAACACTTGGGACATCAACCACAGGACGGTGTCGAATGACATCTGCCATAAGTTAAGGCTGTTCTGAAGATTATAAGACCGGGAACATAAGGTAATCAGAGAATAACTTATTTCTGCAAGGGTTTTCGAAACGTCAGTCACTACTGACACCAGACCTTCTCAGGACTGATCTAACACAGACTATTACATTCCACAATTTTTTATGTACGTCCTTGCGATTATTTCCCTTCTTTCCAAATTATTCACCTCTGTAAACATTATCACAAAATTGTAAAATATGTCTTTTTTGACAAAAAGATATGGTCTCTTTTACATAAAAGTAGTTAATTAAGGTTAAGATTTTCCGTCAGCCTCTTTGCCAACACACGCAGCTTCTATAGAAAAAAAATTTTATTAAATAAAACTAAAAAGAAAAGGAAAGCGTCTTAACTCATCGTCGTTAATATTCCATTTAAGACAATAAACAACTTAAACATTTACCTAAATCGCAATTATGGGACATGAGCAACTGGGAAAAGAAAATTAAAAAAAACTTTCTTTTGAAAAAAACTTTTTTTTCAGAAAAAGCGAAAGGTCCTTTAGAGCTCTTTATCATCGTCGCAGGATAACCTTTCCCCTCCCCTCCCCTTCCACCCCACTTAGTGCTAGTCCGTCCCTCTCAGTCAGATAAAATTTTAAAAAAATGGGAACGTAGGTGTATTCTAGCTACACGAACAATGACTATGAAAACACTCACAGTAAAACTCCATTTTTAAAATTGGTTCATGTTCCTTGAGGTCTTTACGTCTAACATACAGTCAAAAGTTTAACATACATATATGCAAAAATAACACCTTTCCAATCTCTTTTATAATACCAGATCAACTAAAACAGCAAAATTTACTGGGTTTTAAATGAAACAAAAAAAACCTGCAGGCTTAACGCGCCACCTCCGCCAAATCAAAACATAACAAGGTTGAATTTAAAAAAAAAAATTCTGATCAAGATTTTTTTTGTCATCATCTGATTATTAAAAGCCAATATTCAAAAAGACCATCCAAGAAAGACATCGACGGTTTTATATAGCGCCTCTGACAAACAGGGCGTAGACGTCACAGTAAACTGTGCCTCTGCTGTCGCTTTCGGTGGAACCTTTCAGATCATCGCCATACCACAAGCGTAACTGCTGACCAGTCAGTACTGGATAAGACTTATAAAAATTTGCAAGAGTACAATCTCCTTGGATGAACTTCATGAGCTGGCTTAGTGGCAAAATGAGCTTGTTATTCGATATTTCTACGACAATAATCTAATCAGTAGCGCCTAGCATTAATTTATTTGATTATTTATCTATCGTAGTTTTCAAATTACTGTAATTTTCTTTTCCTAGGGTATCTACATTACCGTATGTTTTATTTTACTGTAAGCGTGTTCTATAAAGGAAATGTAGAAAAAAAAACATTCCGTAGCATTTGGATTCGTTAAACCGACAGAAAATCGAAGCAAAGGACCTTGTGAACTTCATAAAAATGATAGTCTCGGGGGTAAAGAATCATTTAAACACTTAGTTAGGTTTAAATATTGACCATTCTCATCAGCATCTATAATTACGCCTATTCCCCAAAGAGAAATGGTAAGTAAGGAACATTTACGAAAACCTGACACGAATCGTGTCATATGACGTCGCTCTTTTTGCAAGAAAGTATGTCATGACTTTTTATTGGTGAACCCTTTTTGTCGATTCTTTCGTGAATTCTGGTTGGCTAAAGTTGATGGTTTTCTTTCATGCCAACGAACAAGATGGTGAAAAGAATGCTTTCATGGTCAACTTTACGGAAAACAGCAATGGCGATCTAAGAAGAGGTTTTAAATAAAATTTGCGCAATTTTTGGGATAGCAAAATTTCAAAAAGAAACGCAGAAAGCCATAGACGGCCAAGGTAACGGCGATGTCTCCGTTTCGTTACCAACTGGCTATGGAAAATCTTAAACTGATATATCAAGCCGCGACAGTGATCGATCGCCTCTACGATCTCCTCTTAAAGAAACCGGTCACTGTATTTATTGTACCGTCCGTTAAAGCTCTTAATGGACTTAGGCCAGGAGGATTGTCCGCCTTCAACTTTCGGTCTCTTTGCGAACGATGCTGCGAAGCTAATACATTACAGCAATTTGTTCCTTTCAGTGATCCTTTCGACTAAGAAATGAGCCGCTCTTTCTTGTAATGTAACTATCTCTTAAAGAAATCTGTAAAAACCTTGAGATTCTGTGGCAAATGATCCACACTTTTTAGACGACCGTAGAACTGTTTACAAATGCACGCAGAAGCCGCGTGGACGTTGAGATCTAGTTTCGTTGATTTCGTAAGCGCGGCTAATCTAACATCCTCATGTTCTCACTCTATACCAAAAATCGCTATTTCCTCAAAATAAAGTGTATCTTTGAACGCGGACACTGAATTGCAAATTTACCTGAAAAAATAGAAAATGAATTCACTTCAATGCTGTTGTTTACTTCGATTACCTTTCACGCTCAGACGAGCCACTTCGCAAAAAATACTCTTAAGTTGCATAATTTTGCATAGATTAGAGTGATGTCATTTGACACGTTCCTGTCAGATTTCGTAGACGTTTCCTCCCTTCCGTAATCCCTTGTGGGGGACGGTACGGCTACATGAAGGCTACCAACAAAATTCATGTTCGTTCAACCTCTTCGCTCCCATGGCATGTGAGTAAAATCTCTAGACTAAGGTTCCCGTATTATCCATTTCTTTTAAGCCAACATTACTTGGATTAAAAAAACAAAAACAAAAACAAAAAAACGTTGATAGCCCAACGGATGAGCTTTTGGGATTACGGCCTTGTTACTCGGGCTTCCATAGGAAAGCCAGAGTCTTAAAATGCAGGTAATTTAGTGTTAACAACTGGGTTGAAAACGTAAATTAGCCACCGTAAAGAGTAAAAAAGCTGACGTTTCGAGCGTTAGCCCTTCGTCAGAGCGATTAGAAGAATTGTGGGTTGTGTATGGATTTATATGTAGAAAGTGGAGCTACGCCATTGGTGGGAATATGATGACGAAAAAACAGGAATAAATTAGTTGAATGAAAAGCGCTCGTTGATTCCGTGGGGATTAAGGGTGCCGATTTGAAATATAAATTTTTGTTCTAGTGTTTTACGGCTTTCCGAACTGCCTAGATGTAAGGAAAGGCCGCAAACTGCCATATGCTGTTTAGAATGATAAGGAAGATTAAAGTGTCTAGCGACTGGCTTGGATGCGTCCTTGTCATTTATTTCCACATCGCGAAGGTGTTCTCGGAATCGGTCACCCAGTCGTCTTCCTGTCTCGCCGATGTATAACTTATTGCAATAAGTGCAAGTTATGCAGTAAATAACATTGGCGGAGGTACACGTAAAGTGATCAATGATCTTAATGGATCTTTTGGGTCCCGATATTTTCTGTACGTTGTGAATGAAAGGACAAGTTTTGCATCGTGAGCGAGCGCATTTAAAAGTTCCAGATTGGTCATTGGTTTGAAATGAACTCCTGACTAAAAAGTTGCCTATGTTTTTGTCACGTTTGAATGAAATAAGTGGGGGTTGCGAAAAGATAGTGCCAGTCTCTGAATCGTTTTGGAGTAATTTAAAATTTTTAAGAATGATAGATTTAACTGCGTGGTTGTGAGGGTGAAATGTAAGAGTAAATGGAATGCGATCCGTGTTCTCCTTCTCGGCCGTTTGTAGTGCTGCCTGTCGATCGATTTGTTGGGCACGGTGGTAGCCCGCTTGAACGACAGAAACAGGATAGCCGCGTTTATCGAAAAACTGGCACATTGCCTCTGATTTTTCGGAAAAATCAGAGTCGTCACTACATAAACGACGAAGTCTGAGAAACTGTGAAAAAGGTATGGAGTTCTTGACGTGTGATGGATGTGAGGATGAATACAACAAGTAACTATGTGAATCTGTAGGTTTGTAGTAAACACTAGTACATAAGCCGTTGCCTTCAATTGAAATTTTAATGTGCAATGTGCCAGTTTTTCGATAAACGCGGCTATCCTGTTTCTGTCGTTCAAGCGGGCTACCACCGTGCCCAACAAATCGATCGACAGGCAGCACTACAAACGGCCGAGAAGGAGAACACGGATCGCATTCCATTTACTCTTACATTTCACCCTCACAACCACGCAGTTAAATCTATCATTCTTAAAAATTTTAAATTACTCCAAAACGATTCAGAGACTGGCACTATCTTTTCGCAACCCCCACTTATTTCATTCAAACGTGACAAAAACATAGGCAACTTTTTAGTCAGGAGTTCATTTCAAACCAATGACCAATCTGGAACTTTTAAATGCGCTCGCTCACGATGCAAAACTTGTCCTTTCATTCACAACGTACAGAAAATATCGGGACCCAAAAGATCCATTAAGATCATTGATCACTTTACGTGTACCTCCGCCAATGTTATTTACTGCATAACTTGCACTTATTGCAATAAGTTATACATCGGCGAGACAGGAAGACGACTGGGTGACCGATTCCGAGAACACCTTCGCGATGTGGAAATAAATGACAAGGACGCATCCAAGCCAGTCGCTAGACACTTTAATCTTCCTTATCATTCTAAACAGCATATGGCAGTTTGCGGCCTTTCCTTACATCTAGGCAGTTCGGAAAGCCGTAAAACACTAGAACAAAAATTTATATTTCAAATCGGCACCCTTAATCCCCACGGAATCAACGAGCGCTTTTCATTCAACTAATTTATTCCTGTTTTTTCGTCATCATATTCCCACCAATGGCGTAGCTCCACTTTCTACATATAAATCCATACACAACCCACAATTCTTCTAATCGCTCTGACGAAGGGCTAACGCTCGAAACGTCAGCTTTTTTACTCTTTACGGTGGCTAATTTACGTTTTCAACCCAGTTGTTAACACTAAATTACCTTCTATACTCTCCCACCGACGCAGCACCACAGTTTCTTTAGAAACTTACCCCTTCATTCATTTGTCTTAAAATGCAGGCCTTCTTAGGCCCCAAGGGGGTCATAGTCCTAGGCGTTCCTTGCGTAAACCGAGGAAACTGGGGACGAGAGTCCAGTAACTTGAGTTATTATGTGCTAGCTCTTCATAAACAACAAACATTTACAGAGTGTTGTGTTTTGTGAAGCCCGTTTTGCAAAGATTCCTGTCTTATGTGCTCATCTCACGTACAAATGCACACGCTGTTCGTGGTAGGCCCACACTAAATGATGTCGAGCGTTTTCGGAATGGGCCGGTCCACGAACTCTCTAGCTTGAAAGCTAGCCAAATGTGCAAAGTTTACACTAGTTCTCACGAGATAACAAATGAGCCATATATGAGTTCAAACCAAAATACTGGCAAAACTGTGACAGCCGATTTAAAAACAAACTATTATGCCGAGATGAACACCTCACTTGCTGAAAAAATCAAGAATGTTGGTGAACACAACTTCGAAGATGGCGCTAACGACAGCGAATTGGATAAGGATACTGACATAAGCAACTTGAATAGTAAGGTTGAATATCTAAGCTTAGCTCTTTCGTTAAATATCCTGTTTCTGTCATTGGTCTTTATTGGGTTCAATACTTGTAAAGTACGATTTGGTATTTCTTACGCAATCACTATTATTATTGTATAAGCGATCGTGAATGTTGGTTTTCTCTCCGCATGGAGTTGTATAAAACATGATGAATACTTGTGAATGAAAGTGATCTTCGCAGTGATGTGCACTACTTAGGCAGTAGTGAAAATAAGGCCTGAAAAAAGTTCAGGCCTGTACGGGATTTGAACCCATGACCTCTGCGATACCGGTGCAGCGCTCTACCAACTGAGCTAACAAGCCAACTGGGAGCTGGTCTTGATGTTGGTTCTAAATCCTCAAACTAAGGCCTTAAACCCGTGAAGTGATGAAATAAACGGTTGTGAAAGTCATATATTTGAACTGCGGATAAAGACGTGAATGAAAGTGATCCTCGCAGTCATGTGCACTACTTAGGCAGTTGTGAAAATAAGGCCTGAAAAAATGACTTTCACAACCGTGATCTACTAGAAAAAGTTGTCAATATGACTAATGTACATGAACATAGTGATGTTACAGTGTCAATAAATGTACAACAATTCAGATCTCGTTGTGCAAAGTCTGTACATTATAATCGTACTCATGTTGTGTGAGAATGCCATGGCTATAAAGGTGATCGTGAACCAAGCAGAGTACCAGTGAGGATGTTAAAAACGTGTCTCTAAGAAAATTATAAAACTGCAGAGTTATGTACGGAGCTGTTTAAGCACCATATAGTCAAGGGGATGTTGTTGTATTTGGACAAAATGCTGGGCAACAATGTGTTGAAATGAATTTATGTGCATTAATATACCACAATATGAAACGAAAAGGCAATCCTGATGAATTGAAACAAATAATGCATATTGGAAGAAAACTACATAGCAGTTTGCCACAATTATCAAGACAATCATTTTTACTGCTAGCAGATTTACCATCAATGCTTACAGTGCAAGAGAAAGATTACCAGCTAGAATACAGTGAAAGTTACCTTGGTAATGTCCATGTTGAGCTAACCATTGAGGGATTATCGATACTGTATGGGCCTGAAAAGAGCTTTTGAGTCATTGATATCAGAACAATATAGGTCATATATTTTAACAGTCGGATGTATTGTTGTGGGTATTTGTTACTGTGCTGATAATGGCCATTTTTAAGTGTTAGACTCATGTGCTAGAGATGTTTATGGTAAAAGTCACTCTCGAGGGACGTGTGTTCTATTAGATATATCATTTACAGACAACTTAGTGTATCACTTTCAAAGTTTATATGGAGCAACTGATCTGTAGGAACTAAACGGTTAACAAATTACAAAATATGATGTGGCAATAAGCAACAATGTAAGAGAGGTATTAAAGAGATATCTGGTCAACACAAGTGTAACAAATACCACTGTTTTGCAGTAGTTCTTTATCCTACATTACTCAATCATTTCACCTTGTAGTTACTGGAACTCAAATACCTTAGATGCAATTATTGAAAATGGATCTCAGCTTAACAATACAATGCAGAGTAAGCACTGCTTAACATCTGTTACCTTGCCTGACAGTTTTATAATTTTCGGCACTAACATAAAGTTACAGAGAATTAAGTAATTTAACTGAAAGCAGAATATCTTTAGAGACCTTGATTTTAAGGAACCCCACTGGGAAAACAGGATTTTTAAGGTGGATTTCAAGTTATTGTATAGCTTTTATTTATCAACAAAATACAAAAGTAAGGAAACTGTTTTCTCTTCTGACTTATGAAGACAGTCACTCACCTGCAATGAAACAGACAATACACATTAATGGTGTGGATAACCTAGTAGAGGAAAGTAATATCATTCAAAATAAACAGGAATGTCAGACTATGGAATATGATAAACAACTTCTTTGCTGTTCATGTAAAATTACTGAAATTGAAAGGAAACACATCATGAGGAAACACAGAAAATAATATATGTATGACAGCATGGAACCCAATGCCAATTGGTGTATTCAGTATTGTTTTCTGTACTGCCCACTATTCAATCTTTTTTAGCACAGCTGCTTGGCAAAGCAGTGGCCCTAACAATAGTCACTAGAGATTTTATCTTAACTTGAGCATCCCATGAACAAAATAATAGAGAAGCATATTTCATACATTTGTACAAGGCCATACAGATCAATGAGTGAGATAACATCATGATTATTAATGATTGAAAAAAATAAACAAGTTTTTGGCTGAAAAAAATTTTGGCAGTTGTGTTAATGTGTATTTACTGATGCCTTCAATGTTAATTATTTTGCAAATAAAGCAAGTTACATAAAGTATCAAACTTAAACAAAGTATTCTTTTGGTAGAGAGGCCTGTGGTTCTGGGCAGAGGTTTTCTGTAAGTATTTACTGTTTGTGGATAATCTAGTAGAGGAAATTAATAATATTATTCAAAATAAACAGGAATGTCAGACTATGGAATATGATATACAACTTATCTGCTGTTCATGTAAAATTACTGAAATCGAAAGGAAACACATCATGAGAAACCACAGAAAAAAAAACATGTATGACAGCATGGAACCTGTTGTCAAAAAAAGGTTTCTAGAAGACATTAGAAGAAATTATTCAACTATGGATGCTAGAAAGAAGAAAGAGTTACTTTCCCAACCCAGTGAGAAATTACTGAAAGCCAAATCAGTTGAATTGTGTATTAACCAGTTAAAGAGGAAAATAAGAGAGGGCCCTTACTATATATGTACTGTCTGTAATCGAATACTTTATAAGAAATCAGTTATGACATGCATAAACGAGAAGCACCCTTGCCAAACATATTTCAATATTCAACAGTTATTTCATGGAAAACAGTGTATATGCAACGCATGTCACTCAAAGGTCACAAAAGGAAAATTACCATGTCAGGCTGAAGCGAATAATATGTATGTGGATGAAATACCCACAGAACTATCCTCAGAAAAAAACTAGAACAAA
Source organism: Pocillopora damicornis (assembly GCF_964200805.1). Lineage (NCBI taxonomy): Eukaryota > Metazoa > Cnidaria > Anthozoa > Scleractinia > Pocilloporidae > Pocillopora > Pocillopora damicornis. The sequence goes on along the minus strand of NC_142680.1, from coordinate 16,624,176 downwards.
TACGAATAACTCAACGAATATAGTATTTGAGAAGATTGGGGTCATGCATAAAGGACAACAGAGAAAAAATAAGGGTGCAATATGTAATGTACCTGTAGAATGTGATCAGACATGTAATCAACTCCCTCATCAACCTGATAGATCTTGCATAATAATACTTAAAGCTTAAAAGAAAGTTACAATCTAGAGGACGTGTTTATTTTGAAGCATCACGACCAGAGTTAATACAGCAAGTTCTTAACTAGCTCAAAGTACATAATCCATTTTACAAAGATATACTAGTCGATATTAACAATATTGATAGCAACCTCAGAACTTTAAAAAATGATGCAGTCGATAATGATACACATTAACAAGCTACATCAAACAATGTAACAACAGATAGTGATCCTGCTTTGGAGTTTGATACAAGAAAAAATGATAAATTAACCAGTAATGAAGAAGAAAATGATGACCCCTTAAATGAATACAGAGCCCTAGTATGCGAGACATGCTTAAAGTCAATCATACCAAACTATCCAGTGGTGAATGCTCAAGTAAAACGCTCGATATGAAGCCCGAGTGAACGCTCCTCGAGTGTCTAGTTTGAGAATACCAATGGGTTATACGAAAATCTTTCGAACGAATTGAAGAAAGTTCTTCGAAAATCCTGAGCCACATTGTCATTGATAAGACGGCGCTTTCAAGAAAATATCAAAAAAGAAAGCTTTGTGTGTGGCAATAGAGGAACCATTCGCCAAGCATGATGCCGGGCTCGTTTACATGCCGTTGGATCATAAGGAAAACCCATAACAGCCACTGTGTGTCTCTCGCTATCTCGACCCTTGATGGGTGTTTCTTTCTCGTCTTATTCTTTTCGAGTCCTTTCTTTCCAGCTGCCCCTGGAACTGAATCATAAACCTTTTGAATACATTATTTCTTTTATATAATCTGTCAAATATTGCATCTGCTGATATCGTGACCAAACAAGGAAAATCTGTTTGCTTCGTTAATCTTCTTCAACTTTCGGTTTTCAGGACTTTCAGGGTTCCGTGTTCTTTACTAATGAGATAGTTGACCTAGGCATTTTTAGAGTTGAAGTGCAAGTCCTTTTCCTTTGTCAGTGGCGCTGACAGATGCTGATTTCTTGCGCATTTGGTACTTTTAGAATATCATTATAAAGTCTTTTTACTTAATCGAATTGGCAGCTGACCAGGAAATCAAGCCCAAGCTCCAGCTGTGAGATGATCATCTTGCCAAATAACAGTCATAGCGGAAGTATAAGAGTTTGCATGGGAATATTTACGACCGCTCTAAGGAATAAAAAAATGCGTCCAATTTTCTATAAAATACCTCACCTTACTTTCACAGTGTATCGCTTGTTACTGACCGCTTACTACGTTGAAGGGAACCCATTTTAACGAGTTATCCATTTAGAGGTTTTCTACGTACACAAGAAAAGCCCAGTATACCTACTAAATCACTCACTCAATCAATACAAAACCAGATTTGAAGGCGTCCTCCTTAAGAGAGCTTTTCCTATGTACGTAGAAATCCTAGAAATGTATAACTCGTCAAAATGGGTTCCCTTCAACAAGCGACTACAGTAAAGAGCAGATTTCCGCTTCACGTTTGTGACTTGCCATCAGACAGCACGCACATCGGAATTCCGTTGTTTAGCAACTAAAGCAAATTTGACAGTGGATTGAAGTTGAAAAAGAAACTGAATGATATAATTATGCCGAAGGAATGATAGGTCAAATTTCTCTTTTCCTCTTCTTCCATGAGTCTTCCATAATCGGCCAGCTTATTTCCGAATCTAATGTTTTTTGAAACCTGAGAATTTTGCGAATGCGTCTATTAGTAGATCAAGATGTCCAGCAGTACTGAATGAATGTACGATTTCCCCCTGAATAGAAGCATTTTTTTTGTCCAATAACATAAAAAAGAAAAAAAAATGGGAAGCCATTCGAAACTGAAACCTAGACTATTCATCCGTTGCTTAATAGATAAAGAGATTTCCACTAAGGAGGTGAACAAAATGCTAGAGGAAAGACCAAGTAACCCTTAGCAAGAGCGACATCATACAAGGGACGATGTCTAATGACATTTGGCAAAAGTGTGTTTATCAAACCAGAAACAGCGTAAGAGAAGGAGAGAGAGCAAGAAAGAAGAAGATAAAGAGGAGAGGGGAGTCCACCTTATTGCGTAACTGATCACATTCGTCAGTTTGTTCTCACAAAAACATGTGACTATGCGCTGATAAGGATTGATGTGCCATATAACAAAAGGTGATCATCCTTCATATATACAATGCGAGCAACATTCCCAAAAAAGGGAATGTTTTCCCCGATAAGACCCACAAAATTTGAACTTTTTTAGTTGGGGTCACATCATCGATCAGGCATGGAAAATCACAAATTTTAGTCTCGAGAACTTCCACTATAGGTTCCGGGATTTTGTTCCTGGCCCATGAAACAAATACTTCATTCAAATACTATTCAACTACGTTTTGCAGATAAATTGAGCAATTTTGCTCTTAAATATTTATTTTAGGGATGAAAACGTGCCTGGACGAATTGTCGTATATATGACAAGAATGACGTTAAATTCCAAGAAAGAGGTCCAGCAATGACTTTGCATAACCGCGACCTTTCATCCAAACAATTAAATACTTAAAGAATTGAACCGGCTTATTCCTAAAATATCACATCCGTTATCCGAATACCATTATAAACAGTACATGAACCTGCCAAAACGCGTGCTAAATGCGTCGACCGCAAATGAAAAGAAAGCCAGAAACAAAACCAGTGATGGATTTTCCCTACAGTTCTCAAAACATAAAGTACATTACTTTTTGAAGTAATTAAAACAGGCAATGATCTACTTAGGTGGAACAGTAGTCACCTTGCATGATCAGAACGTTTTAGTTTTAAATTCTAAAAACACGATAGAACAAACAAGATAGAACACATGTATAGCAACGAGGAAAAACAACACCAGAATTCCGAGAGGATCAAGTGACAGGTAAGCTCGTTTGATACCAATTCCGCCTAAGGCAAAGGTACAAGTTGCTCGAAAGATCACGTACACAGGAAGCTGATAAACAGATGATACTGTATAAAAGAAGCCGTGATTTCTGTACTCATCATTCAAGTCTACTGGCAGCGTGAAGAGAACCAGCGAATAATTTGGAAAAGAACGATTCTTCAAAGCTCGAAATGGTGAGAGAATCTTATTGCAAAATAATGTTTTTTGTATAATATAGTATACTCGCATTAACTTTTCCATGTAGAGGATTCAACACGCTCCACGCTTAAGCATTTTGAGTATCTATTAAGGCCAGTTTTTAAGGTGGCCCATCAACCTCTATAATTTACGATGGTCACCACGAGTTATGCTCCGAATCTAACGACTAGTACAACCTGTCTGGTTAAGTTCTTTAGTTTGTTGAATAATTGGACGCTTGATATTCTCTTAAACGAGATCCTTGGGCTTTCTTTTCCCTTAAACAAATAACCACACCGAGTAACGGCGATTTATGACGAAGCGAACCCAGACACAGAAAGAAAGAAAAAAAAGAAAGAAATGGCCAGTATTGCAGCGAGAGTTAACTGTGTATGATTCAAACCCACTGGCGACGCTACTAAACAATGAAGAAGCTCGCCAAAGAGAGTCTCTGTACTTCAGTGATAGAGTATCGAAGTGTGGAATCCGAAGTTCTGAGGTTTGATTCCTTATGGGAAGTAAGAAGTATTTCATAGAGAGGACTCCGTGCTTAATTGCGTCCAATAAAACCGTTATCCCACCACAATGCTCATCTCCACCAGCATGTCAAGAGAACAATTGGCATTCTGCCCGACGAGACATCCGATAAGTCTTACTGACCGTGATGGTCACATGATACCTTTCTAACAGTAGGAATGAGTTTGCGATGTATCAACAAATAATGTCGTATTGTTTGTAGATTGCAGATTGGAAAGCTTTGTGTTTCATCGCGATTTTCTTCGTTGTTACTGGTAAAAGCGTGAATTCACAGGCCTCAGGTATTTAAAGCAGTTTAATTATTAACGACGTCGATTTATTTTTTATTTTTGATTGGGGGGGGGGGGGAAGGGAAGGGGACTTTGATCATCCTTGAATCAGGATTGCAAGCAACTTGACGTACACGTAATAGTCCTTGTTTTTGAAATTTGAACTGATCCTTTAGTCAAAGGAACTCGGGAGACTCTAAACCAAGTCCTGTTCCATCTGGGATGAGGTAATCCCCAAATTATGGATTAACAAACATGAATTGAAATCGCACGCCTTTCTCGTTTGTTGACACTATGATTGAGATTTTACCACTTCAGAGATTGGAAACGTTTCAGCTACGAGGTAACATGAGTCAAATATACACTTACACACAAACATGTCAACATTAAGTAGTTAAACCGAATCTAATACGTGCTGTCTTAGTATAAATGCTCTGTTTATCTATTCTTTGAGTGACAAACTTGAAAAATACAAGCTTCATTTTTCAAGATGAGCAAATTATAAAAATCTCGTCGACACCAACAAGATTTGAAAAATAATTAAAAAACCTTTATCATGAGATCCCAGTTTTGGTATATATTTTGTCCAGGCTCAACCGAAAACCAAGCTATTATTGATTTAAAGTTGGAAGTTTGATGAAGACTAGGTTTCGTGACCAAATGTAATAAAGATTATCTTTCCCTTAGGTAACTGGCAGAAGGCAAATACTGCTCCAGTGTGTTTTGGCACCAGGGATACTCAGCCTGGATCCTTCTACCTGCCATCTGGCGGCGGACTGACCGCTATAAAGTTGGTCCACTTGTATGGTTACGTGTCCTGTGACGTTGCAAATCCCAAACACTGGTCGTTTTGGGGGTGTGGTCAACATCGCTCTTCAGGAGAAGAGGTTGATGTGGTCATAACAACATCGGACGACAAACGGATCATTTTGCCGCCAGCAGAACTCATAAAGAACAAGGGCCAAAGAGGCAAGTGGGCGAGGGTTCCCGGATATGACTCATTCTCCAAAGAGATTGTGCTAAATCCATTTGCCAAGCCTTATCCAGTACTTGCTGGTCAGCAGCTACGCCTTTGGTACGGCGAGGATCTGGATGATTACACCGAGAGCGACAACGGAGGCAAAGTTTGTTGTGATGTTTATGTTCAGTTTCAAGTATAGCTTTCGTTTTCGTATTAGCCATATTTTCATTAATTTTCATCAGGTGCAATAATCGATGCGATGATCTTAGAGTGAGCTCTCTCCTTCAAAACTGTTGCATTTCCAAATTTTCTCTGTTTCTTTCATTAGGCTGGTGTAGACAGGCTTACATGTTTTTTTCGGACAACTAACCTCGTTTGAATTTCGCCGTTAGTTGTTATTACTGTTTTGATTTTAGTAAAAATAGCAAATATTATGTAATGTAATTTCAGGCGGCGATGACGTAGAACAAAACGATAAATTACTGGATGTACGATTGGCCTGTAATTCATGAGAAAAATAAATGGGCATTATAACTCATTTTGTTGTTCTTACTTTTCTTGTTTTCTTGTTGTAAGTAACCACGAGCTTACATAAGTATGAAACACGTAGGTTCCCATCCCTTCGAAACAAGACAAAACACCTCTTTCTTCTTCCTCTCTACCGACCTCAAAATTTGCCATTTTGTTATTCCACCCTTATCACTGTTTTACAAGTTGTTTGTCCAAAATAATTCAGCTGTAGTTCAGTTTACTTAGTTTACCCAACTAACCTCTTGAATTCACACATCAGAAGAAAGTTAAACGTTTTGTTGAGGGCTAAATTGAGTAAATTTATGAATTTAAGTCAACGAGGATGTGAGATCAGAATATAATAATCTAAGGAGGATTACACAGGCTGTTCAACATTAAATTTGCTGTTCTTAACACTTGGGACATCAACCACAGGACGGTGTCGAATGACATCTGCCATAAGTTAAGGCTGTTCTGAAGATTATAAGACCGAGAACTTAAGGTAATCAGAGAATAACTTATTTCTGCAAGGGTTTTCGAAATGTCAGTCACTACCGACACCAGGTCTTCCCAGGAGGGTCTCAATGGGGTGATGGCTTTTACGGCTAACGGTTAAAATTTTGGCCAATTTACGGCTAACGGTTAACACCTTTCCATTGTTTCCACCAGACATATTTTTATTGTTAACTTTTTTTTACGACTAATGGTTAAAATTTGTCAATTTGTACGCCTAACGGCCAAATTTTTGAGCCGTTTTACGGCTAACGGTTAAACCCACTGAGACCCTCTCTCAGGACTTATCTAACCTAGACGATTACATTACACGATTTGTTATGCACGTCTTTGCGATTATTTCCATTCTTTCTAAATTATTCACCTTTGTAAACATTATCACAAAATTATGAAAAATGTCTGTTTTGACAAAAAGATACGGTCTCTTGAACTGGCTTTGACATCAAAGTAGTTAAGATTAAGATTTTCCGCCAGCCTCTTTGCCAACACACGCAGCTTCTAAAGAAAAAAAAAGTTTATTAAAATATGACAAGAAGAAAAGACAGCGTCTTCACTCATCGTCGTAAATATTCCATTTAAGACAATATTATCTCAGCCTGAATCAATCTTATCACTCAGATAAATATCAAAGCAAATGGATGCATTCTTGGTCATTGTCTAATTTGATGCCATCAAAAATTGTGCAGTGGCCATTTAAAATATTAGTCCTTGATTTCATAATCATCCCGCACGACATAATTATTGCATGAGAGAACAAAATCCTCCACCAATCAGATTGCGCAGATCTATATAACCGCTTGAGTATTTAAGCAGGCAATAGGCGATGGAAGAAAGTTGTTTTCACTTGATTTGTGGCAAACCTTGAACAGTAAAATCCACGAGTTTTACTGGGAGTCTCAGAAAATAACTAACATCGGAAATGTCTATGTTATTTTGTATCAAGGAAAAAATCCTATCTGGTGTGAGGAAACTGAAGTGCAAACAGCAGTCGTATGGTAACACGCTCAAGACAATAAAATTTACGTGCACTGGTGTTGCAAACATCATTCAAAAAAGAGCTATCACATATGTAGCAATTATCAATACTGAATTCCACTGTCAGCTGAGGTAGGTTCTCACTGATGCTCGGTCAGGAAACAAACGATTTATATCAAGTCTAGTTATATATAGCCTGACCTCCCATTCCGTTTATTTCTACGTTAACATGATATCAAGCTGATCTGAATTTCAATGTTAGATAATAAATTAGCGATGTACGAAAAAGAAGATTGGTTGACAGTTACAACTGAGAGAAATTCTAAGAATTTAACTAAATCACTTGCCTTATCGTTTTTGGAATAAGATGTGATCTTTTGCTCCGTCAGGTGGAATCCGTTAAATACGACATAGTAATACATTTCACCCGCCCCTGAGAGAGAAATAATAACTGTTTAGTCTTAATTGGATGGATCACGCAACGCAGGTGACTTAATGTAGAGAACGAGTGCGTGACTAGACAGGTTGGTTTTACGATTGCGACTGCGCATAGCGAGAACAACATTGCCTTACTGCCTAATCAGGATAAAACCCAAGTATGGGTGTGACTATAAAAGACTATAGGCAATTGCGTCTCAGTTAGGGGAAAATTTTGGAAGGATGGTTCAAAGACAGCGTAAATACATAACTGAGGGAAGAAAAATAACTGGACAAGGTTGACGCGTGAGGCACACACGTTTTCTCGTCTACAATACTCATCCCACTCACGTCAGACAGAGAACGACGACAAGTAGTGTAGAGATGTCTAAGTTAGACCACGTTTTGATCGAGTGTTGAACAACTGAGACTAACTGTAACAGCTAAGCAGTAGAAAGGGAAACGTCACAGGAAGTTTTGTAGTTCTCGATAAAGCATGGGGGCGAGTGTGTGGGAACACACGTTTCATGGAAAACAAGAAAACTGGACCACCGCTAAATATGAATAATAATAATATATATTTTTTTAATTCCCGGGTACTTCTAAAAAGATTATCGCTAGCCAGAAACGGAAGTTGTGGAATATCACGACGAGAAGCCAATCAAAAATCAAAGTGAAACAAACAAATTTGTTTAACCGTGGGAAAAATCCGAGTGAACAATTAACAAGAAATGATTAGCTTTAGTTCTGGATCTGATTGATTGAGAGGCAGATGTATGAGTTTTCTGGACCAATTAAAATGAATCGTGAAACAAAACTAATTTAACTTTAATATTCCCGGCCTCTTACCGTGCTTTTGCGCTTTAAGTCTAATGTAAACGTTATGGAAGTTGCCATTCTCCACAGAATGTTCTCCAATTACACACACGTACTGCGCACGCTCTCCGTCTAACACGCATGTGCGGTGTCCTCTGTTCTCCCACGCCATGATAGCTGATACACCACCCACAAGGATGAGAAATACCATGTATTGCTGGTAAAGAGTGGGACAATGTAAAATGTAAATTAAACCAGCTCTCAACACCTCTCTATGTAAGCATAATTGAGAATCCACCACTCTTATTAATTCTTGTGAATAATCAAAGCCGTGCTTAAATAATTAAAGGTGACTTTTGAAGGCTTTATACTTATTCGTTGTCTTTTCATAAGAGTCTGGTGTTCTATCAAAACAAAGTCATTCAAAATGAATTTTTTAAACGATTCTCAAAACCCGTCTTCCGGACGGTAAACTAAAATTTTGAGTAAAATTTATCAAATGATCACCCTTCTGCGCAAGAAACTCGGGTAGAGATTGCGCACAGAAAAATCACAAGAATCATTAATGACCTAAAAATTCTGATCCGTGTTTATCACGTGCTGGCGAAAACGCATGTATCAAATCGATGAAAGACACACTAGTGTTGATCACCTTTGGATCGAATCAGATTCAACTAGCAGAGAATTTATGAGAAGGCAAATTATCTAAAGTCTTATTGTCCAAGAATATTTAACGACTGTAATTTTTGTTTGGGTTGTTTTGTTAGCATGTGTTTTAATGTAATCGTTTATCAAATATACTTACGCTGGCCTCAAACGCGATTCCCCACGTAATCAGTGCAACTATTGAAACGAAAGCCGTAAGTGTTCCAATGTAAAATCGTTTTCTACTCAGAGCAAGAACGAACTCTGCAAATTAATCAAAAACTTTGAATCAGTTGCGGCTGGCTCAATCTGGCTCGGCAAAATTTGATATTTTGGCCTGTGTAAGGTAGATATAATGATAATCGAGTTGAGAGAAGTACAATTTTTTTCTGAAATAAAACGGGTGATTTCTACATCAACAAAATCATCACGTATCCCGGAATGCTTTTCACTCCTGAAGGAAAGTTGCTCCTATAATGGTGATGATCTCTTCAATAACCAGGAAAAGCAACCGTTGATCGAAAAAAAAAACCTGTTGCATACTCGCGTAAATAAAGATTGGAAAAAGGAAGCGAGAGTCAGTTTCCAAAACTGCGCACGTCCTCGTCGAAAAAGATCGCAACCCAGTAATTTTTATTGCATAAATCGACTCTCAATGTTTTACTGAAAAAAACAAAAGAAAACAAAACAAACAAAAGACACGGACAAGAAAAAATGAAAAGAACTGACATTATTTACATTACGCTTTGACTAAACCACCAATCCTAAACAGAAATTCTGTCGGAAAGAAATTTTCAGCTGTAATCAAGCCTACTTACATTCTACCACTCATACTACTAGTAGCGTGAACAATCACATTTCCACTTACTATTTCGTTCAACCATGTTAAATGGATGATATGGGTTACTTTGAAGCCTCCGGTTAAAGATGGCTTCTGGCTTCTCAAGGATTTCAAGAGCTTTCAGTGTCTTTTTAAAACCCATCGTGAACTGTTGTCGTGTGGAGTATTTGACTTCGTTCCAACTCGCTATGACCTCATTGAGCTCTGTGACGTCCGTTCTCGCGCGCATCAGTTACAAACCTTTTCGTGACGTAAAACTTTGTCTCTTGCGTCGCATTCTGGGATTAATTTTATAAAAGCGATGTTTTGTCAGGTAAGGGAAGTGCGCAAATGGGCCGTTGGTAGTCTGTCTAGTCCCTCCCGGTATGAAGCGAGCTTCAGATGAGAGAAGAGATTGGGGCTGCATTTGAGGTGAGGCACGAACTTCTTCGGCAAAAGACAAAATTTGAATTTCTTGCCTACTTCTTTCAGTCGTTGTTCTCTATTAGCTGTGGAAAATCTTTTTCTGCTATTTTGCTGTAGCGCTGATTTAAGAACTATACGAAAAGGGAGTTAAATACGAGTTCATTCTCGCCATCTGCCGTAAAAAACTTCACGCTTAAACTCGTTATCATGTGTGAAGATCAAGCGACTATTAGTCCTGAAAGCTTAAAAACAGCGCGCAAGTTACCAGAATTGCAACAAATTACCACGGGAAGCTAAAAGTGCGCCAGAAACGGAGGTTTAAAGCTTTGTTTACGATCGGAATGTCTTCTGCTCACAAGTATTAATCTGAAAAAACTCGAGATCCAATCTTTTTTTCTACATTCAAAGTTTGCTTAAGAAATCCCCAATTTTTGTAGATTGGAAACAAAATCAGTTTATTGCAATTGCTTCAGTGCACTATTTACATTTTAAATCCGCAGAGGTGATTAACATTTAACTTCTCCCTATAATATCAATACACTATCAAGCAAACAGGTAACGAGAATACTGAAACTTATCGCAGGTCGGAGTTGTCATCTTGACCAAAGAGCAAATTCTCGCAACTATTACAATGCATAGAAGTTATAAGGGAGAATTAAAAATCAGATCTTGGAAGTTTAAGGGTTTTCAAGACTAAAAAACCACAAAACATGCCCATCGTTTGTAAATGACTGGTGTTATTTCGATTCAACTCGCAAGTTGCCAAAATAAAGTCAGTGATCGTCTCGAGCTTTATTAAGAGAGGGGGATTGGATCTTTTCATGTCCAGTATTTCGGGTACATGATAGCAATTGCTTATTTTCTAGCTCCTCTTAAGCATAAAATTATAACATTACCAATCGATTTTTCGCAAAGTGTTAAAATCCTATCTTCGGTTTCTCTTAAAAGTTTGAATATAAAACTGGATACAATATATCCATTTCAACTGTGAACTAAACCGAGAGTACAGCCGCTATTTTCAGATAGAATGTCGTTTTCCCGTAATCGATAAAACCAGTTTTTCACCCAAGGTGAGGAAATTAGGAAAAGCTGGCCTTTCACAACTAACATCTCTACAACAATGTTATTTTGCACATGCATGAAGTGTGGACCCACGTAGTATATCGGTTATAGCCAAAGTTTTTATTTCGTCTTGTCACGAACGTGGGATAAAGAAAGAATTCTGAGTCTCTGTGACGAATCGAACCTCAAACCTTCGGATTCCGCGCTCCAATGCTCTACCACTGAGCTACAGAGACTCCACGGTATGAAAAGCCATTACGAAGTTAAACAGGTGCTCTATGTTGACGAATGCAATGGCTCACGATATTCTCCTCGTTTCCTCAAACATCAACGAACCATCAACAAGACTGCTAAAGAAAAATAATCTTTACCATCACACCATCTTTTTCCTACTGCTCTTCATCATACCATTTTCATTCACAGCCACAGTTGCAGCCATTTGCCCTGGAACCTTCATTTGCCTTCGGAAATCTTCCAAACGCCTTCGGAAGTGTTCGGGTGTCTTCTTCGTAAACGATTGGGTCCTCTACAAAAACCCGGACACTCTTGAGATAAATATCAACCGCTTTTGACTAAAGAAAAGATGGAAGGTATCAGAATATTGTTCATATCATGAAACTCGTTTGATTGAAATGGTTTAAAAGAGACTTGTGTTGTGCTGTGTCAGTGCTGTTCATCACTGTGAGGCGCTGTACAGAATAGTGCACCGCATGAAAGAATCCATTAACTGTATTCTTCTACCTTTAACCTCTTTGCACCTAACATCAGTATGCTGTGCATATTCTCCATACTGTTCTCTATATTTTTCCTTAGGTGTCGACAAGGAGAATTTGTTTAACAATCAACAGCTTCTTTAGTTGGTGATCATATCCTTAATTATCACGCCTATGATGTTTGATTCAGGGGTGATATCGTAAGAGAATTTAAGATTCTAGTCACTCTAAGGGGTGAAAGGATTAAGTCCTACAATCATATCTTTTCTTACCTAGAAAATGTCAACAAAATAAAACAAATTGTTAATCTTATACCATCTAGTGCTTTCCTGTCCTCTAAAAGTTGTTCATAGTCATCTTTTGTCAAAAGTCCATTCAGAATATTTTCAGTGAGTTTTGGGAGGACTACAGCAAGGTAGCCTTCAGTTTGTGGCTAAAGGAAAAAAAATGAAAGCAGAAAGTGTTAAATAAACTTTAATCTGGAAGTAGTAAATACACCTTTCAGCTGGAAGCATAATCAGCCAAGAACTCTGACAAGATTGAGGTTGCGTATTTTCATTTGTTGCACAAGACACGTGAGCAAACAGTACAGCTGTCCCACATTTCTAGCTGTGCAACAAAAAGATTTTTAACCCTTCAATTCCCACTAGTGACCAAGGCAGAATTTCTCCTTACAATATCAAAACAATATTAAGCAGGCAAGTGATGAGAATAAAGAAAAATATCGATAAGGAGATTATCGATTGATCCAATACTGAATTCTTTAAACTACATGTAGCATCATGAAAATTGTATGGGAAACAGCAAAGAGAATTATTAATGAGACCTTAAGAGTGAAAGAGTGAAATGCAGCACAATTAAAAACTTTTGAAAATCCCTCCTCTCACTACTAAAACAAATGAATACATTTACAGATTTGTTAGTGCCAAACCTTTTCTAACAACAGTTGTGGATTTGTGACCAGTTTTTCATTAACTTCAACCAGCTTTCCTCTGATGCAGCTATGTATGAGATCATGATATATAAAAACACATCAAGCATTAATAGTTTGTATAAACCCCTTAACTCCCATGAGTGACCAAGATAGAATTTCTCCTATCAATATTAATACAATATCAAGCAGATAAGTGATGAGAACAAAGAAAAAAACCTTAGGGGATTAAAAGTTGATCCAATACCAAATTCTCCAACCAACATCGCAAGAATTACACTACAGACAGTAAGGAGAATTACTAATGAGATCTTGGGAGTTACAGCGTTAATATGTGAAATCTCCAACCTAATATCAAGAGTGTTTCCTGGATAGGAAAAAAAATTTCTTCCAACCACTAGTTCAGCTTCCTAAATCACCCAAATAGTAGCAAATTTGAATAGTTTTTTTTTTCTTCTTTAAGAGAATGGCAGACAATATAAATTTTACAATTATTAAGAAAGAATTATGTTTTCTGTCTGAGCATGGCTGTTGTAATTTTGCTGATGTACCTCCAATTTAATAAGGAACTTCAATTTGTGGGCAGAGACTGGGACAAAACAGTTACAAGAAAATTTGGGTAGGGGTGGGTAGGGGGGAAATCATCCCATCTTACATCTTCAGATTTGTAGAGTTTGGCAACTCTGACATTACAAATGCCTAAGTATATTCTCTGGTTTGACACTATACAAGATTTAAAGTGTAAGGACTAATTTTTCATTGTATACAAAAAATCTTTCATACCTATACAGTGAATACTTGCTGCCATCTGAACTTGTGACTTCACAAATTAAAGACTCTGGTTGTAAATGCTGGGCACCTTTCTTCCCTTTCCCAGAAACTTTGTTATCCAATCGATTCACCTTGGTGCTCACTTGAAAATTCACTTTCACAACCTGCTTACATTGGAGTAAAGGGTGACTTGGTGCTACAGTAATCACACATATCCTGAAAAAAATGGAGAGCAAAATATTTTGCCATGATTCCGAGGTAAAAACAAGAACCTGCTGTAAATCATAATAATCATTACACTGCCAGAACTCATTCAAGCTCATCTCAATACCACCAAGGTGATTCCTCAGTATTTCAATGCCCATCCTGTACTGCACACAACAACAAGTAATAAACCCTTTAACTCCCAGAAGTGATTGACATCTAACTTCTCCCTATAATATGCATACATTATCTAGCAATCAAGTAATGGGAATACTGAAACTTATCAGGCAGAAGTTTACATCTTGATCTAACACCCTATTCTTCTAACTAATTTACTGGGAAATGTGTAGCAGCTAAAGGGGACATCTTGATCTAACACCCTATTCTTCTAACTAATTTACAAGGAAATGTGTAGCAGCTAAAGGGGACATCTTGATCTAACACCCTATTCTTCTAACTAATTTCCTGGGAAATGTGTAGCAGCTAAAGGGGACATCTTGATCTAACACCCTATTCTTCTAACTAATTTACTGGGAAATGTGTAGCAGCTAAAGGGGAGAATTGACAATCATATCATAGGAGTTAAAGGTTTAATCTAGTAAAGGTATGCAAAATCCAAGAACATTCTGTACAGTATTGTTTGTTTTTTTCAATTAATCCCTTTAACTCCCAGATCAAATTGTAATTCTCCTTACTGTCAACTATACAATTCTTATAATATTAGTTCTGAGAATTTAGTATTGGATCAACAAATTATCCCCAAATTGATATTTTTCTTTATTTGCATTACTTATCTGGTTGATATTGTATTGATATTGTAAGGAGAAATTCTCTCTTGGTCACTCATGGAAGTTAAAGGGTCAATGGACAAGATAGACAGGTACGAAAGTCTTTTAATCTTGAGCAAACACAATTACCTGTATTTTTCATTGCTTAATCTTGGTGTAAAATTATTCCCTTAATATTAAGTATCGAAAAAAAAATTGAAAAAATAAAAATCTAAAGGAAAAAATGATAACACTAAAAGCATGTATAAGGTGCAAATTATGACCTTGAAGGCAATGCTCTGGGTATTCTACCCAACAAGTTTTTTTCCAAAACCCTTGCCGGCCGTGAACCATGAACTGATGAAACAATGCGCGTGATTATTACCTGTACGTATACAGGTACATATATGGGGTCAGATTGGCCTATCATATCTCTTAAGCAAGCACGGGGACCTACCTTTTATGTTGTGGTTTTTGAAAAGACAATTTTTAATTCAAAGGAATCACCCTAAGTGAATAAAATTACTCTGCATAGAAACGACATTGAAATTCGAAAGTTAACTGCAGTTTAGGCAAATGCAGAAAAATAAGTCTGTAAAAAATATATGCTCCTCAGATGTATTTTCCTTTGATGCCTTAAACTGCAGTTTTTCTGTGAAGATCAAGCCGTTCCTTGTTTCTTCCAGCTTCTTACTTGTTTGAATGCTGCAGCACACATTGATCTTCGCAAAATTTCCCCATTATATCTGTGAATTGTAGCAAAAAGAGAATAATCTAAATTTTACCCTAACAAACATCGACAAAAGCAAACTTTAAACTGTAATCATGACAAACCCGTTTTAAAAATACGCGTAAAATATCGATCTACGACTGATTTTCTTTCCAGACGATCTGCATCTTCTGCATCCGCCATTTTGTTACATTACTGGCCAAGCCTTCTACCTTAGCAGCCAAGCCTAAAACAAGATGGAGTCAGTCCGGAGAGGTAGATCGTCGAACATCCTTGAAAAACCGCTCAGTAAAGGGCGGAATGAGGTATTCAGTGGTTGATCTTTAATCGGCTGATTATTTTTTTGTGCTCTTAGAACGATCTATATGTTTTTTTAGATAAATGTCAGCACTTTTGGCTTGCTGTTTTCGGAAATGGTTCAGTATTGCCAAAACAGAGTTCACACTGTACCGGAACTTCAAACCAAGTGAGTAAAAACAGAACCTTAGGAGCGAAAATATCATAATTTGTTTTATTAATCTGCTGCGATGGCAGTCCTGTTTAGTTAATTGGGAGATTGTGATTTTTAATATGTCATCTACTGGTTTTACGACTGTCTTGTACAGAATGAAAATGTTCTGGAAGTAATTCAATTGATTGACTGATATGTGACAAATAGACTGATGCTCGATCGCTCTGACGGAGGGCTAACGTTCGAAACGTCAGTCTTTAAACTCTTTACGGTGACCAATTTACGTTTTAAGTTGATAACACTAAATTAACCTGTTGTACTCTCCCACTGACGCAGCACCACATTTTCTGCAGAATAATGACCGTTTAACTGACTACTGGTTGACCGAATCACGGAAGTATTTAGATCGTGAGCTGTGCAGACTGAGAGACAAACAAAAAAGACCTTCTATGTAACTTCTGTTAAAATTTATGTTATTTACCAGGGGTAGTGGGGTTTCAATCTTGTTTAAGGTCCTCAGTGCATAGTTTTTTTCTGTATGAACACCACAAAAATTCCAGACAGTGGTCTGTATTGTGAGAAGGTGGACTTGTGCAATTGCACAAGTAGCCAATCAGATTCAAGGATTTAGGATTCTGGTGCACATAGATACTTCCGAAAAAATAACATGGATTTCTTGGGCAGTTTATTGTGAGTGATTTTGAGTCTAACCCTTTAACTAGGTTGTCAGAATTAGGCCAACAAGTTGGTTCCAGAGTGCTTGATGTGTTGGTGTTGAGGGAGAAAGGAATGAAAAGGGAAGTGAGGGTACTAAACATTCTCCTTTTCATTAAATCAGTTTTGTGGAAAGTAAGTAAAAAGTATTATTAATTAACCCTTTACCTCCCGTGAGCGACTAGGAGATAATTTCTCCTTACAATATCAATACAATATCAAGCATCAAAGTGATGAGAATAAAGTAAAATATCAATTAGGGGATTATTAGTTGATCTAATACCAAATTCCCCAAATTGACATCATAAGAATTGTATGGCAGACAGTAAGGAGAATTACCAATGGGATCTTGGGAGTTAAAGTGGTAATAAAAAAACCACAAGAATGGATGATGCACAAGCCAAAAACTGCATCTGACTATCACTCTGTTTCTTGTCGCACTCTCTTCCCACCCTAAGGATAAGTTGCGGCATTGCAGGCTCTTTGGCTCAAGTGCACCACTAAACCTTTTAACCCTTCAGCTCCCAAGATTTAATTCTTAATTCTTCCCTCTAACTGCTACACATTTCCATGTAAATTAGTTAGGAGAATTTGGTGTTAGATCAAGATAACGACTTTTACCTGATAATACTGAATATTCTCATCACCCTTTTGAGAATAATGTATGGATATTATGGGGAGATGTTACATGTTAGTCACCTCTGGGAGTTTAAGGGTTTATCCATAAAGTGTAGATAGAGTGTAGCAGAAAAAAAAATTATATCACAAGATTATCTGCTGTTATCTACTGAGTTGATAATGGGATGATGTAAATTCAGAGAATTCAGTATTGGATCAACTAATAATCACCTTATATGGATATATTTTGCTTCACTCTCATTATATGTCTGCTTGATATTGTAAGGAGAAATTCTGCCTTGGTCACACATGGGAGTGAAAGGATTAATATATAATCATGTCAAGCAGGATCCTGTTTTGGATTTTGATATGGAATTTTAAAAAATGAGACATTGTTTTTTAATATATTTTTTAGATGTTTTATCTTTCAGAATCTGATTTCATTGTTATTTACTTCTTGTTGTTTTCATATTTCATTTCCTTGTAGTCCTTATTCGGCAAAGAAGCTGATAAGTTGGAGCAAGCTAATGATGATGACAAAACATGTATCCTTCTTTATTGTGAGGCAATTAGAGTGACACCCCTTATCATTTTGAGTTTAGTTAAAAATAAGGTTAAATGCAATTAAGGTAAAGTTTGAGTCAAGTCAGTGCAGAGGGTATCAAAGTGGAGATCCTGATCATGTCAGGTACAAATTTGAGAAAAATTCAAGCATCTTGCAGTATTTTATGCATCAAGAATTTAAAAGGGAAATTTCAAATCTCACTTAACTTGCAGTTGCCTTTCTGTAAAATTTTTGGCTTATGTCATAATTTTGGGCTTAATCACATTGCCTCATGTAAATAAAGCTTTTTCCACCCTCAAAGCAGGAGATTACGAGATTAGTGAGATGTGTGAAGTCCAGGGCCCTTGCCAAGTGCTTTGACTCATTCTGCTTTAGTGCTATTTTGCTCATTTCTTATCCTTCCTCCATTCCACTTCTGGGTACATACTCTGTCCACGCACAGGTTTCTTGGTGACATGTTAACCATTTCCAGGTGTTGCAATAGCAGAGTCAGGGGGAGGGAAGGGTTTGAGGAGGTCTGAACAATGCCCCATCAGATGTGTGGATTTGTTTACAACTTTTCTGAGGCCAAACTTCTGGCAGCAACAAGATTACACATGACTGCTTAAGTGGCTTATGTCTTTTCTTTTGAAACACTGGTTATTGAGAAGCAAAGCAAACTGAATTCCATGGTTCACCAGTTCAAAGAGTGCATCACACTATCCAACAGATAAATTGCTATCCAGGGAATAAGTTTTAATATTTAACATAAGTACTGCATTATCCACTGGTTAGAGATTTATCCAGTGTTTAATGTTACATACCCTTTGTACAGAAAGGTGCAGTTCTTGTCCTAGTAAAAGGTATCTCCATGTGAAGTAGTCATGGGAACTTAATCTGCTACATTAAATTGAAATTCTGAATCTGAATTCCCAGAACAATTCACAGTTGATCATCCTTCTAGAAATAAAGGCCTTGTGTTAAGAAATGTTAAAATGATTATTACTGTTAGTAGCAAATACATTTAATAGCAAATGGCTGACAGCATGTTTCCCTTAAGTGACTAGACTTCAATCTGCATCAAAAAAGTTTGCAAGACCTTAACAGTCCTTTCAGATTATATAATTGAAAAAGAACCTCTTGTCAATAAGTTTATCTCAGTTCCAAAGGACAAAGGTACAGTGTAGAATTTTAGATCCTGTGAACTCTTTAACTCCCAAGATCTGATAGTCAATTCTCTCCTCCAGCTTTTACATATTTCCTTTTAAATTGGTTACAAGAATTTGATGTTAGATCAAGACAACAACTTCTACTTGATATGTTTGAATATTCTCATTACCTGTTTGCTGGACAATGTATAGATATTGCAGTGAGAGGTTAAATGTTAATCATTTATGGGAGTTAACCCTTTAAATCTCATGAGTGATCAAAGCAGAATTTCTCCTTATGATATCAAGATAATATAAGGCAGATAAGAGATGAGAAAAAAGAAAAATATCAATTTGGGGATTTTTAGTGGATCCAATACTACATTCTCCAAACAAACTGTATGGTAGACAGAAAGGAGAATTACTAATGAGATCTTGGGAGTTAAAGGGTTAAAGTGAGGTATAAAAGAACTAGAAATTATTTTCATTAGACATGAACAGATGAAAGAAAGACGTGATTAGTGTGAGTTGGTGTTGGTGCAATCCCACATCTATGTGAAATTTGAGCACCAGTTTGAAATGTTTTAAATTCAGGATTTAAATGTTATGAGAGGTTCTGAGGTATAAACCCTTAAAACTCTATATTATTTTTATTCCCCCAAGCTTCTTGGTGAGTTCTATTGTATAAAGCTTAATTTTAAATATTTAAACTGGGTTATAATCATTGTGATTTAAGTTTCCTATTGGCAGACAAGAAATTTACCCAGTTAATAATGGTTGTAGGACTGAGTGGTCTGTAATCACATGAGTTATAAACAAATCAGACTCACACTTTGCAATCATCCAATTTTGTTAATCACTCATATGAATAAAGACAGAATTGGAAGACAAAAAGTCCTGTTACCAATTAATCATAGCCATTACAATTTCCAAAAAAGATACATCTAGTGGAGACAATGTCTTGAGTTACAAATTACTCCATTTTGGAAATTCCCAGTTTTTCTCATTATGAGTGGTCGTTGTTATGGTTATCGGGAACTATTCTGTGATTGGTAGATTTACCTGAGTGGACTAGGTATAATTGGCTGTATCAGATGTCAGATTACAGGTGTATGATTACAAGTGTTTGATTACAGCCAACTGTCTGATTACAACTCTACAAAATAATTAGTGAAAAACAAAGCAGTTAGTGCACCATTCACATTTGAGGAAATTGTAATAGTTATGATTATGTTTGTGACTGGGAAGAAATCTCTTAACCCTTTACCTCTCAGAAGTGTTCAACAAGTAACTTCTCCCTATAATACTGAAACTGATCAAGTAGAAGTTGTTTTCCTGATATAACACCAAATTCTCATAACTAATTTACAAGGAAATGTGTAACAGCTAAAGGGGAGAATTAACAATCAGATCTTGGGAGTTAGAGGGTTATCAGGCATTGAATCAGTTAATTGATGGCTTAAACAGATTCTGGCCAGCTTGGGGTTTTGCCTCCTGGTTTTTATACTTTTTTCATTTCATACTTTACAGGAAGCCTTAACTGTGCATCTTTCATTGCTGGCATTGTTGAAGCTGTGTTACATGGATGTAATTTTGTAAGTTCTTTAAATCAATAATTTTTAAATGAATGTTTTATTGTTAATGTAAGTGTAATTAATGTCAGTTAAATCTGGTTATTTAACAACCATTCACCAAATTGAAGGTGGCTGATGGTGAATATTTACTGGGTTGCAAAGTAGCAGGATAAATATCCACTGACACTGATTGGAGGTGAATGGCAAAGAATATTTGGAGTTTGAGTAACCAATCAAAGTGCTCCTCAAATACTATCAATTGTCTCATTATTTTCCTATCTGGCTCACCAATACCACTAGTGCTAAGCTCTTGGCACTTCCAAGCCTTTGTATGGGAAGCTTTGAGTACTTAAGATTTCAATGACCACATTTATTGACAATCAGTCAGCAAGATTAAGTTGCATTGCAATTCTTAGGTGAATTATGTCAAATATAATTCCTATACTCCCTGTAAATCTTCAACCCCCTAACCCCTTACATCACTGCTTAATCAAACTTTTAGGTAATGGAAGTAAAAGGGATGATAACCAGCACATGAAGTTCTTGATTGCTAAACGAATTCTCGTTGTTAGTAAATACTAATTTAAAAGAAAATGAGTAGAGAGAGGTACAGAGAAGATGCTTTCTATTTTTTTTAGGGTTAAGGTGAATTGAGATTTCTGGCTGAGTGATTTATAGTGTGGGATAGCTACTGACAAGGAATTCACAATATGATTTTGTTGTAGCCTGCTAAAGTAACAGCACACTGGCACAAAGGAACAACTTTGATGATCAAGTTTGAAGAGTCAGTGATACAGAGAGACAAGTCAATGGATGGAAGATGAGATAATTAACTGTAAATAATTCATAACATCGACAACATTGTGAAAAAAAAATTGCGTGTTCAGTAGGAAAAGAATTAATTAAAGAGGTTAGTTGTGAAAATAGCCTTTGGTTGTGTCAATTTACTCGTCATCTATGACACATTCATCAGGTGACAGAAATGTTTATACCATATCTCCTTGAGTAAGCACCTGGATATTTGTTTAAACATTCAGCTCAGTAGAGGTGCTTATTTGAAAGAGGGCGATTGCTGTTCTCCAGTACTGATTCCATTCTAGTTGAAGCTTAAAGAGTTTTAAATAAAGTGGCAATAGATAAAGGTTTTCCATGTATCCATACAATAAGTGTGTGGAAGGAGCTTCTTCAAGAGGGGCAAATAATTGGCATTATGGCCAAGGGAATGGGTGCATGTTCGGGGTAGGGTGCTTATTAGATCATAGACACTTATTCAAGAAAAAAGCAGTACTTACCAGTATATATAACTGCTGACTCTCAAGATCGCTTAATCAACTCTTCTTTCCATTTGCTATAAATTTCTTTGTGTACAAGGCAAGAGAATTTGGTTATCAGTCTTGACATCCTCATGCTAATAAGGTTGTCTGATTATTCTCAATACAGCTCTCAATACAGTTTTGGCAACTTTTCCCCAGGCTCCCTATCCTTGCCCTTGTTATTGTGACGAGTGACCCCTCTATTACATGTAAAGTATAAAAACAATTCGATCAACAAAATCAGTAGTCGCAAATTTACTTCACCTGGTGAACATTATCTTGCGAAGTCTACATTCAGCAAAATCATGCCAAACACTCGCCGTCATTCTTACGATCTCAACTTCAAGTTGAAAATCGTAATTGAAGCTGAAGCTGTTAACAACAATCGAGAGATATCGAGGGAATACGGATTTTCCGGATCAATGGTTTGGAAGTGGCGCAATAGTAGGACATCTTGTATCACCTTGTCAAGCGCGCTTCCATGGGCCGTTACCGACCAAAAGATCCCGAACTACATCAACCGTAGGCCGACTGGTTCAGTGATCAAAGGAGCCAAGGTAAGCAAATGCCTTCTTATCTAATACATTAAAGTTCACACAGCAACCAGGTGGACAATCAGACATAGTTTGATGCTACTCTGGTTTGCAGATTTAATGAATGTAACCGAAGAAGTTACAATTCATAGACCCAACGTTTCGACACTCCTGTCTAGTGCCTTCATCAGGGGTGATCTAGACGCTGTAACAAGAGGTCCTTTTATATGATCACTAATTAGCGGCCTTTTTTTTTTTTTCTTTTTTTTTTTTTCTGACGAGGTGTAAATAAGCGTCAGGAAGCAAACCGCCATCGTCACGATCTAAACCTCCTCCCAAAAATATTCAAAAGGATGTTTTCAATGCACTTATAGCTCTCAAAAAGGATCCGGACAGGCTCGTATTATCTGCTGACAAGGGTAATTGTGTTGTGGTTATGAACAAACAGCAATATCACGACAAAGCTTTGACTCTGCTTAATGACAAGAGTACGTTTGCTGTCTTAAACTCTGATCCTACCAGTAAAACCTCAAAGAAAGTTAAACAAAATGTTGCTTGATTAGCAAAAAGCTGGTAAAATTAGTGACTCTACGTACAAAATGTTCGACAGTAGTGACGGCTTATGTCCACGTCTTTATGGCTTACCTAAAATTCATAAACCGGGAATTCCTTTGAGACCCATTGCCTCTTTTGTTAATTCTCCGACTTAGGCAATTTCTGGTTCTCTTGCGAGAATTTTGTCGCCTGTTGTTGGGAATACTGATTACACTGTCAAAAATTCCTGCGAATTTGCGGATTTCATAAAAGATAAAACTCTTAACGCTTGTGAAGAATTAGTATCTTTCGACGTTGTTTCGCTCTTCACTAAAATCCAAATGGGCAAATGGCTATACAAAAACTTTTCTCCGTAACTGCCAAAAACCAGTTACAAATAGTAACGCTCTTGATGAAAGGGAACCAGCGACTGGTTTTGCTGTTATTCCTTACATACAGGGTGTTACGAATCAACTTATTCTACAACAGATGAACTCTTTATTCCAAGACAGGATTACTTCCATATTTCAGAGATCTAACTCATAGCCAATTGGCAGAGATTTTTCTGCATTTAAGCGTCGACAAGCTTCGCGCAGGGTGCATAGCACAAGAGGCAAGTGACCAGTTAGTTTGCCCGCATGACACTCCCGCCATCTGCAAGCGATTTTCAACTTCTGTCTCCAAAGATCAGTTCTGGCCAGGATATACTTTAATGTTTTTTGGCGATGTGATTTTGAATGTGACATTTCCACATCAGCGTGTTCTTGAGCTTTTGTAAAGCCGGAAGTGATCCTTCTCTACTGGAGCAGGTAACTTGAGACACGTATTTCTCCAGAACTTCGTCAGGTATCCTCTTTCCCATCTTTTAGTCGTATTTTTAAGCTCTGTACGATTTTTTTAAATGTGAAGTGCTTCGGATTTATTTTTAGGACGCGCAACGCTTCTCCTTTTGCGAATCCTATCTTAACGCCGCTTAAAAAGTGTTTACGGGCCGGCACGACTCCTGCTAGGCGTTGAGCTAGT
The DNA here is from genome assembly GCF_964200805.1 of Pocillopora damicornis. Lineage (NCBI taxonomy): Eukaryota > Metazoa > Cnidaria > Anthozoa > Scleractinia > Pocilloporidae > Pocillopora > Pocillopora damicornis. The sequence continues at coordinate 16,600,450 of NC_142680.1, read as the reverse complement.
ATAAACGAGGGTCTGAATGGGGGGGTCAAAATGTCGGTTGTCGGTTAAAATTTCATTACTTTGTCGGTTGTCGGTTAAGATTTTTGACCTTTGTCGGTTGTCGGTAAATCTCAGTTAATAATTAAAAATACAGGTTAATTATTCACATTTATTATGCAATTTGCCCAGTTTTAAGACTTTAAACTCTAGACGAAGTGTAATACTTGTAATAATTCATTATTTGTTTTCACTTAAACCTCGTTAACGCTGTTTTTTAATTTAGCAACGTGCTCATCTACCCCACTTTTGTTTGCAAATCTAGTATACCGATAAAATTCACCAAAGCTTTTATTATAGATGTGAATTTGTTTCCTGTCGACTACGGGGCATCGAAGTAAATCAAGAGGGGTAAATTCTACAAAGAATGAAACACCCACTCTAGCCCCTGGGATACCTAATTTTAATTTGTAAGCTACGGAAGTCTTTTTTTCCGAGACGTCCACAAAAACTCACTACACTTATTATTCAACGGCTCTCGTGGCTTTTCTGCGAGGTTTCTTTTTTTTCTCTTTTTTTTTGCCAAAAATTTGGTTGTCATACGTATCAATCTGCACCGTTAAATGGATTTTTTAACTGTTAGTACCTCTTACATGTCGAGACGCACTAACGCACGAACAGCCCTGCCGGATCGGGTAACACACGCTCTGTTGACAACCTCTGGATGTTCTTCAAAATCTGATTCCTCGTCATCCGAATCTGTCTCATACTCATCGATTTGTACTTCTCTGTGATCCTCAAACACCTCAGTAACATCCCCTTCGTCCACAAATTGTATGCTGACAACGCGTTGTGCATTTGCTGACGATACAGTGTTTTCTTCAGGATATCGAAGCCTCTCTTCAGACTCGTCGGTGTGGTGAACGGCGTAGACAGCTGGCAGCAAGGCCCCAGCCTTATCTTTTGTGATCTCACTCCTAACCGTCCGTTGGCGTACTGGGCCCAGTTGTTCGAAGGCCGATTAGCGCTAACCCAGGGTTAAATTTTAATCTACGTTTCTTTATTCCTTTACTCAAAAGCCTTTTTGGGAAAATTTTCAGTGTCCTTTTTAAAGCATCAAGTAGTCATACTCTAAACAAAAAGAATTCGATTGAATTTTCTTGTAAAGCTTCTAGATCTGAAATCGGATTTCACACTAACCCTGGGTTATCTTAACCCAGCTTTAAACAACCCGGCCCTGGTCTGTAACTCTCTAGCCACACTTTGATCTGTCCTTCCATCCCTGGTGTTATGTCCTCACTTGGCAAAGGTGTCATCGTAGCTATAGCAGAAAGGGGCATGGCGGATTGAGGTACCGGATAGTAGGATTTGTCATGCGTGTAGTACTTTGCTGCCCATCTAGATGTGTGCGTTTATAAAGAAGGAATACCGCAGAATTTCCAAAGTAGCGAAATTTATGACTTTTGAAAATCAGGTAAACGAACTACAAGTGCTACTTCAGCCCTACCATCCTGAAACTTTTGAAGGTCCCCTTGTTGCCTTTCGTTTCTCTTGATGTCACCTCCTTCAGTCATGATCCTCTTGGCCAGATTTTCATCTTCTTTTGCTTCTTCTCGTGATTTCCGTTTCCTTCTCACTTTTGACTCGTCACCTTTCTTCTCAGTGTCGTTCATTGACTTCTGCTTGCTTTTATCAGATGTAGCCGGCGCCTTCAGCAACACTACTGGCTTTCCGGTCCAGTTTGTGACCTCTTGGATAATGTGTACTAAAATATTAAATACCGCGTGTTTTAAGTTTTCTCTTTAGTAGGCTTTTGAGAAACTTACACAGTTCTTATCAGCAAATGCTCGTCAAGATGTATAAAACGTGCACATCGAGCGAAATCTCTCGTGCGTAGCTTCCCTCGAGGAGAGAATTGAATATTATTTGAACGTCTGGTTTTCAGAAACGAATAAATTTAAGGGCGTGTATAAATAAACGGGGTCTTTAATATGTTAAGCTACACTGTTGTTCATTCACCAATTAATCAGAAAGAAGCTTATAAACTGATTTACTCGCTACTTCTTTGTAGAGATTTTTCTTCTCAATTTTCGCATTCAAATGGACGGTGAAAAAGAAAAAAAAAACATTCCGCTCCACAAAACAACAAACAAAAAACGGTGGAACCAGAGTTTAACCACGTTAATATTTGAGCTTAATATTTAACTACAGAACTAAAGTGATTCATCAAACTCCGCTGCACGCGTTCCACACTTACCGTTGAGCTCACTGCTACTTTCATCCGATATTAAATTTGGAAGTTCAAGCTGCCATTGCCCATCCGTCACAATTGCACAATTTTCGCATTTGCCCGCAGGCGATTTCGCCAGGCGAAATAACTTTAACAAAAATCCGCCAATTCCATATTGATGTGCCTGCTCCTTTAGACCTAAAAACTCCGTTAGATGTTTTTTTAGTTCAGATACTCCTCTATGAGCTTCTTTGTCTACTGGGACCCTGCTTCGATGACGTTCGATGACGACTTCTTCACCTTTTCGAAAAAAACGCACGATGACTTTAGCAATCCCAGTCATGACCCGACCGCATGAACAAACAACGAGTAATAAAAAGACAACAGCAGGGCGTCTCGTCGGCTCGATTGTGATCCGCTGTTCTTGAAATGAGACAGCAGGGCGTCTTGTCAGCCCGATTACGAGCCGCTGTTCTAGAAATGAGCCCACGCTGCTCACCGAAAAGAAGGATCCCGTGGATTTAAAGTAATTTGAAGACAAGAAATTCTATAATTCGGCTAAATTTGGAATTAATGTGGTTACGTCGGGTGAAGAAGGATTTTCTGAGTTAGAAATCATCAAAATGCTGTTCTTTCTGAATACAAACATCCCTATCACGTCTGACCATGTCGGTTGTCGGTTGTCGGTTAGAATTTATTTGTCGCTAGTCGGTAATTTTTTCCCCGTTTCGTCGGTAGTCAGTAATTTTTTACGCCCTTTGTCGCTAGTCGGTTAACCCCATTCACACCCTCATAAACGAATCTCTCCGCAGTTACCCGTATATTAACAAAAACAAATATGGAAGGTATTCTTAATAACTAAACCTTTCAAAAGGCTTGAAAATACAAAAATCATACCAGATTTTAGTGGTTTGTTTAATACTTAAACTACTGTCTTAACTTTACTGAATTCGTTTTACTCAAAAGCCTTACGTAGGTCAACATTGTTTCGTGCTTATTGTATAAGAATATAATTTTTGCATGAAAAACATAAAAAGTGGGGAGTACATAACCAGTACCTCCTCCTGATAATATCAGAAAAGAAAGCATCAAAAATAGGAATAACCGTTATTCTCTCCCCTAACCTGGGATAGCTCTTTTTTTTTAATGTCGATGAAATACCGAATAGAGTATTTTCTCTACTTATTTCTATTTAATTTATCCATCTAAAAGTCTTTTAACTCTGTTCCCTTCGAGTACTTGTCACTATTTACTCTATCGGGGTCTTTTTTCCTGCAAGAAAAAATTTGAAATAACCCAATTTATTATATACTCAACAAAATATTGCGTTTCTGATTGGTCAATGATGAATGCATAAGTAGATTATAGAGTGCAATAGAGGTTATAGAGTGCAATACGGAGAAGTTGCCATGGAAACACCGGGGAAGCGCCAAATTTGAACACCAAATTATAAAAAAATGGCTGACAGCCGGTTTGCTTTGTCAAACCAAAACATCGTTGAGCAACTTAAAGAAAATGCGAAAAACAAAAACACGCTGAAAGCTACACAGACCTGGTTAAATGTCTGGCAAACATGGGCGACTCAACGAAAAGTAAACCCAAAAATGGAAGAATACGAGCACGAACAACTCGATAAAATGTTGGAGTAATTTTGTCGAGAATTTAATAAATAAAAAATCGTATGAACCTGCTCGTGCATTTCGTGATTTATGGTCACTCGTGATGTTTTGAAAGTTCTCAAATTGCACTCGCCTACGGCTCGTGCAATTTTGAGAACTTTCAAAACATCACTCTTGCCCATAAATCACGAAATGCACTCGCGTTCATGCGACTTCCTATACTTATTATTACCTCAATTAATATTTTGGATATAAAGCAAACACAATTACACCAAGCACAATATATAAAAATAATTGGCTATTACTTGTATCTCATTGGTAGAGAGGCATCTGTGAGATTTTATACTTTACACCAGAGAGAAGAGATAGTAACTCTTCAAAAAGGAAAAAAGAGTGTGTGTAGATATATATATATATATATATATATATATATATAAATAAATATTATGAGAGGAAAAAAGGACGTAACTACATTTCCATTTCCCATTTTTGAGCACTCTGGCATGGCTTAGATGATCCCACATATGTGAGATCACTTGAGGTGGCTATATAGTCTTTCCTCCATCCTAGCATCAGCACTGCACTGATGAGGCCCATATATACAACTAACTGCAGACAGTACTGTTTCGGCCTTCTGGGCCTCATCAGTGCAGTGCTGATGCTAGGATGGAGGAAAGACTATATAGCCACCTCAAGTGATCTCACATATGTGGGATCATCTAAGCCATGCCAGAGTGCTCAAACTAGAAAAACTAGTGAGCATGCATTATATACATATATATATAGATAGATATATATTAAACTAACCTTGATGTTCAAGGTAACAAAGGATCCCCATCCAGTCAACGACTAGTAAGTCATAACCATCCTCACATCTAATTTCACTTTAATTAATGAAATACCTGTTCTCACCGAGTCTTGCCGCTGCTTGTCAAACTCGAGTCTCACATCATCTCCAATCAGCGTAAACGAAGCCCAATCAGAAATTTTGTTCAAGGGGTTTTTTCTCATCCCTTTCATGGCCTGATGAAGGGATTCACTGGCACTTCTTCCTTCAATGAGGTGTTCGTAGAACCGGCTCATCAGCTGCTTTGTTGCTGAGTCTGGAATGGCCCACAGCGCAACCAACACCGAGCGAGCACCGGATCCTAAGAACGCACGGGCAATTCCTATAACTCCCTCGGCTCTTATCTCTCCACTTCCACTGTGACAGCAACTAAGCACTACCAGTTTAGCTCTGACTTTCACTCGTGAGACATCAGCCATCGTCAACATGAAAGCTTCCTTCGGGATAGCGTTTTGACTGTTGGGAGTAGGAATGGGGGAGAGTGCAATTTCTCCTCTTTCCGCGTCACCATGGGCAGCAAAATGTATCAAGCTCACTGAACATATCTGCTCAAGTACCGCCTGCTTCGTTGCTTTATCTTCAACTAGAGGCGGAACACCCACCAGTCGTCCGACCATCTCCGCTTCCTTTCTTGCAGCTGGCAATGGTTGCAGCCAATTAACCTTGGGATTGCCTATTACCAAGGCACCAGTGTTGCTGTGATAGTCCTCTGGACTATCTTGAATGTTCTTGAGTGTTGTCAACGAAGGAATGATACGGATCTTATGAGTCTCTGACAAGTATTCGGCTCCCTCCTTTTCACTCAGGGCAGCAAAGGGAACTTTGTACAACCTGCGGTCAGGAACAATAATGACTTCAGGCTCATCAAGCAAATCATAAACGGGGGCAATAAACATTTTGTAACACAAATATAGACTTGAAATCACTTTCTCGTCCTCGTCCTCGTCCTCGTCCTCCTGCACAAGTCGCAATCTTGCTGAGCTCTTTTGCGCGGGGGAGAGAGGTTGCAATTTAATCGTATTTAAAGACCGATCTTCACAATCTTTAGTGGGCAAAATACCAAGACTCCGGAAATTATCATCCAAAAATTGACTCAAAGACAAATCTTTGGGCAACCCAGCCTGAACTAGATTCTCTTCTGGTGATACTCTTCTATAGTGAAGGACTCCACTTGTTTTCAAGACCCACAAATGCAGACGATTCTGAAAATAAGAAATGTACAGACAAGTACAGTTATTTTTCTTTCTTAAAATGTTCTCAATGCCAAACCAAGATTGTGGATTAGCAGAGATGTGCGTTTCAACCGAGTACTTCTCTGCCATTAAGTCTGATAGGCCTCTAGCTCGGCCCAACTCCTCAACATAAAGAGCATCCCGAGCATTTCCGGTGTCACAAAGCAAAGTACAAAGCAGCTTGTAGGGGAATATTCCTGTGTCCTCCAGAAATGATGTTTTGAACTGATCATTGGCGCCCAAGAAATATCTCAGCTCCTCATACTTTTCAATGCACAGATGAAGACACGACATAGAGTCTTTAATTTTATTTTGAAAAAAATAAAGAACGGAGTAACTTTCAAGGATTTGGAACTCGTTTCTTCCTTCTCCAATATCTCTTGATATGAATAAAGCTTTCTCCAAGCATGCTTCCGAAGCTTCAAAATCACCAACATATCTAAACAAAATTCCAAGGTTTGCATAACATGATGCTTCCCCTCCTCTGTCCCCAATTTCAGTTCTGATGACAAGCGCTTTTTGGAGATACTCTTCAGCCTTGTCGTATTGGCCAAGCGACGTAAACACAGTACCTAGGTTTCCGTAGTCAGTTGCCTCCCCTTCTCTGTCGCCAATTTCAGTTCTGATGACAAGCGCTTTTTGGAGATACTCTTCAGCCTTGTCGTATAAGCCAAGCGACTTAAACACAGTACCTAGGTTTCCATAACATGATGCTTCCCCTCCTCTGTCGCCAATTTCAGTTCTGATGACAAGCGCTTTTTGGAGATACTCTTCAGCCTTGTCATATTGGCCAAGCGACGTAAACACAGTACCTAGGTTTCCGTAGTCAGTTGCCTCCCCTTCTCTGTCGCCAATTTCAGTTGTGATGACAAGCGCTTTTTGGAGATACTCTTCAGCCTTATCATATTGGCCAAGCGACGTAAACACAGTACCTAGGTTTCCGTAGTCAGTTGCCTCCCCTTCTCTGTCGCCAATTTCAGTTCTGATGACAAGCGCTTTTTGGAGATACTCTTCAGCCTTGTCGTATTGGCCAAGCGACGTAAACACAGTACCTAGGTTTCCGTAGTCAGTTGCCTCCCCTTCTCTGTCGCCAATTTCAGTTCTGATGACAAGCGCTTTTTGGAGATACTCTTCAGCCTTGTCGTATTGGCCAAGCGACGTAAACACAGGACCTAGGTTTCCATAACATGATGCTTCCCCTCCTCTGTCGCCAATTTCAGTTGTGATGACAAGCGCTTTTTGGAGATACTCTTCAGCCTTGTCGTATTGGCCAAGCGACGTAAACACAGGACCTAGGTTTCCATAACATGATGCTTTCCCTCCTCTGTCGCCAATTTCAGTTGTAATGACGAGCGCTTTTTGGAGATACTCTTCAGCCTTGTCGTATTGGCCAAGCGACGTAAACACAGTACCTAGGTTTCCGTAGTCAGTTGCCTCCCCTTCTCTGTCGCCAATTTCAGTTCTGATGACAAGCGCTTTTTGGAGATACTCTTCAGCCTTGTCGTATTGGCCAAGCGACGTAAACACAGGACCTAGGTTTCCATAACATGATGCTTCCCGTCGTCTGTCGCCAATTTCAATGGTGATGACAAGCGCTTTTTGGAGATACTCTTCAGCCTTGTTGTATTGGCCAAGCGACTTAAACACAGTACCTAGGTTTCCATAACATGATGCTTCCCCTCCTCTGTCGCCAATTTCAGTTGTGATGACAAGCGCTTTTTGGAGATACTCTTCAGCCTTGTCATATTGGCCAAGCGACGTAAACACAGTACCTAGGTTTCCATAACATGATGCTTCCCCTTCTCTGTCGCCAATTTTGGTTGTTAGGGCAAGGGCCCTCTCAAAATATTTCTTTGCTTTTAGGCTTTCGCCAAGTTTATAAAGCATAATTCCATACCCTCTGTATAAGTCAAACAGTTTCCTTCCGTATCTTTCCGCACTTATGTACTCAGAGATATGACGATAAGCGCTGAAAAGAACGGTATATATGTCGCTGTAAAATTGTAGCAGTGCTGAATCAAATTGGTCTTTGCTGTTTTGATCGGTGCCATTTAGCAAAATCAAACATTCGCTGCATATCTCAATGGCTTTCTGAATGCGTCCTGAGTTGAGCAAGAACAGGGCAACAAATAAGGCGAGGCTCATGAAAGGTGTCATGGCTTCTGCTGTTAGGTTTCCATTGCAATCCTCACCTGTTATTAGGGAAACATTATTTTTAGTAACACAATACTAAATGGTCGATAATCTTGATAAATAACGAGTCACTTCAAACAGGAACACACATGTTAAGTTACAAAAACGGGCTGGGTTGATTACACCCAGAAACTATTTGTAACAAGCTGAAAGTGTTAGAATTCACAATATCCACTTAAAAACAAACCAAAAAAAAGTGAAGAAGTAGGTTGGTCACCTTTCATTTTCCTCAAGTTGGGATTTTTGCAGAACATTACATGACTTTAACGTCATTGGACAAAGATAAAAAAAAAACTGACAGACTTTATCTTAACTTTTGCAATGAGAACTTTCCACATGCATAGTTTCTATAAACAACGGGGTAAGTTTTTGAAGAAACTTTGGTGGGGTATTAAAAAACTATTTGGCTTTACCAACTGAGTTGACAATGTAAATTGGCCATGATAATGAATTTCAGCCTTCGTTTACTTCCGTTTGAAAATTGTCATTAACCAAGTTCACTGTGCATTTATCATGGAAGAAGCAAGTCCCATACATGAAATTTCAATTCCAATATTGGAGCTGACAGTCAGTGTTATCTGCGTAAGGCTCTCCAGAATTATTCGAGAAGAATTGGAAATGACAGCAGACCAAGTTTACTACTGAACTGACTCAGCTTCCGTGTTGAAGTACATCAACTTTGTTAACTCGCAGGTAAGCGAACCGTAGAAACTAGCCTTAACTCACTGGGTCACTGTCGTAAATAGTAGCGGAGCTCGCAGAGCGTAGCCCCAAAATTATGCAAAATAGTAGTAGCCCATCAAGCCGAAAAAATTTGGATGTACGACCGTTCGACCGTACGACCGCACAAGGTGCTTCTTTTAACATGCGTGGTCAACTGTACCGCGGGCACGCCAACGCCACGGCTTTGTCCAGTAGTTCAGTGGTCAGTGCATTAGGGCTGCGAGTTGGGCGACCCGGGTTCTAGTCCTTGCCGGGGCAAGGCGTTGTGCCCTTGAAACGTGCGGGGAAAAAAAATACGAGCTCCGCTTTTAGGCTTGGCTAAATCTATATATTATACTTTGACCTAGGTTTTTTAGTTCCTTCATCTCGTCACGTGATGTAAAAGAAACATTTTGCCCTTAGGCTGAATTATATTCCTACCGATTTCTGTCTTTCATCTTTTTTTGAGTGAACGTTAAAAGCCAAAAATCTATTATGTACATCCTCGAAGTTGGAGCAGTCTGAAGATTAGTGAAAAGTCTTACAAACTTCAAAGAGAACTTAAAGATTATCCGCAAATGGGCTTAAAGGACTGACAATGGAATTAATTGTATTTTTAAAACAGTTACAATTGGAGTATAATAAATCAATGTTAAGAAAGCTCATACAGATTATAAACAAATAGATACCAAATGATAATCGCATAAAAAATCAATAAATTACTAAGAGTTTTGGTTTTTTTATTCAGTTTTTTCTACCTTTGTTCACATTTCACTCAGGTGATAGACAGTTGCGCCTGACTTAAACTACATTCATATTTGAAAATCAAAAAGTTTCATTGTTACTAAGAATTTGTCACAGGATTTGTGATCGAACTAGAACTTCTGGTCTTTCTAATCGCATGAGGAAACTAAAAAAATTTCTCTTCCCAGTGTCTCAACTTTCTTAAGGCAGATAATTAGGAAACCGGAAACAGAAAGAAATGGGAAAAGAGAGTCCCTTCTTAATTGATAATGAAGCTCATTGGTTCAATCAATGAAGAAGATTGAAGAATAAGAGGCTTGGTTATATCATGTATTGTGTGGTAAGGAAGCTACCTTTTCTCAAAGGAAACAAACTGCTGCCATGTGTCATAGCCTGACTCGCTGATTTATTTTTGAGGCATTATTCGCTTTGATTAAAAACAAACAAAAAAGACAAGAATAAAATGCAAATTCAGCTAATGAAAAATCCATGGAAATCAAAAGAAATCAGAAAGGAATTAGAAAGGAATAGTCTACAATATAAGTTCTAGTTTCCCCATTCTTAGTTTATTGATTTTGTTTAACCGGTTGTCAAAACGTATGTGCGATGCAGACCATTAGGATCACTCTATTTTATTTCTTACTCATGAATAATACAAGAATGATTAATGAGAAAATTGCTCTAGTTTTCTCGAGAACTATTCGACAGTTTAAATAATGTACCGTCCAAAATGTTTGTACTGGAAATTTCCTCGCTCGATTTTATTGAAACACCGTTCTTTTGGTTCATTACCGAGATGATCACAGTTGTAAGTTATTGACATTCGGGAATGTGGCAACATTTGCAAAGATTGTTCATTTTAAAAGCAATGAGCGCATTTATCAGACGAATGTCCCTGAAAACGAATATAGTAAATATAATTGTCCACATGATGCCCTACCGTCGATTGCATTTACCTTTCCAAGGTGATGTCACTAAACTTCTGGATAAAAAGAAAAGCCTGCAAGATTTGGCCGAATTACCCTTAATCTACCCCCTTACAGTTATGTTGGTGTTAATGCCTATTTAGTCACCGGAAATTCATTGTAAAGGACAATAAAATTTCTATTAGTTCAGCCAATTCCTTGAGCACGCAGATCGTCAAGTGATGTTCATTATGTTATTTCATAATCTTTCTTCCTGTGACAACTCGTTCTCCATAATATTCAGTAAAGTAGTTTGGTGGTTATTAGCATGTCGTCAATATGAGCGTTCACTTATCTCACGGACGGGCGGAGATTGTATACTTGGCTTGTAAGGGTCATAACTTTTTAGGGACTGGCCAAGGGGGGAACTGGTAAGTCTACTGTGGTAAGGGAAGTCATCAACAATTTTCGAGCGGCCGGAAAAAGGTTTCTGTGGTATGTTCCAGTGGTATATCATGCACGATCCTGGTGCCGCTTCTATCGTGCATTCCTATTATGGATCAGGAATTGCAGACCTATCACGGGGACAGCTGTCTGCTTGGTTGATTGGGACGCTCGATTAATGCGAGGTGTCACTGTGGGGATGGGAATAACTTGAGCGATGGCAAAGTAAGCTTAAAAGGGCAGAAATCGCCAGAAACTAATATGGACACACAAGATGTGTGTACTTTTATTGATTTTACGTGTTAAATGTTGATTTCTCGAAATATTTCTCGCTATAAATCGACCATACTTCGCTCCCCCTTCTATTCTTAATAACGTGTTCAACGTTCATGACTTAACACATAAGTAACACAACCCCTGACGCTATCATGCATGAATTAATCGTTTGCTTTTTCTCGAGACGTGAACTTGGACCACCTCTGCTGACACCGATCAGTAAAGGACATTCTGCATTATGAATATATCTTTATATGGGATTGATTTTAGTTTTTGATCACGTGATTGTTGAAACCATCAGTTTCTCAAATTAAACAATGCCTAACAATATCTTAACTACTGAGGTTGAAATATATTGTATAAAACCTTAACGGTTTGAAGGAAGAAATTTAACGGTGGAAATATAAAGCATCCGTTCAACGGTAAGATACGCTTATACTATGAATGCAATAACAGTGAATTTAAGAAAGTTTCACTCATCTGAGAAAATTAAACCATGTCTCTTAGTGAGCGCGCAGCCTCACAACTTATCGTCCTGTGCGAGACTCTGGAGCTTAAACGGAAAAAAAAGAAACAGATTACGGCTTTAGAAAAATATGTACCGCAGAACCCGCCGTTAGTATCCAAAGGTTTAAGTGAAGGGTATTTCGACAATGAAACGCTTGTGTATAAGTAGAAATATGGCATTTCGAATCTAGTGCGATCTCTGAATCGTTCGTTCAACCCTCCTAAACAGATTCAAGTTGATAGCTGATGTAGAGTCATAGCCACTGGAAAACCACCTTATCAAGCACCACGGATTTCCTTCAGCGAGGGACAATCCACAACATAAATAAAGGTCTGATTTTAGTTTCATGATCATCAATTTCTCAAATTGAACGATACTCAATAACATTAGTTAATGAGGATAAATTAAACGGTATAAAGCTACAGAGATTTAAGAAGACCGCTGGATAACGAATTTATTTCACTGTGGTGGCGATTCAATCGCGCCATCAACCGCTTAAATGAAGGGCTAACGCTCGAAACGAGACATAACTACATATTGCAAAAACAAAGCTCGAAAAAGCAGCCACTGGGCTTTGCCATGAGAGCCTTACCTCTCTACAGTTACAAAATGACTAAGGCTGATAAAAACCGAGTGAATAGGAAAGATTTTCAATCGCACTTACCAAGATGTTGACAATGTGGTTGATGCTTTCAAAATGAAACAACAAAAATAATGAATTACACTCCGCACTTTTCTCAACCTTCCGAACTTCCGCCGTCACGGCGTTTTAGGTATCTAGATCACGTGTGTTTTCGGTTATTCCCCTCCCGCTCTTGGCTACTCGAAATAAAATTGCATATTTTTTGTGCGTTCGCATGCCCGTCTATCGCTTCCCATTAACATTGAAAATGGTCAGTGGTCATATGATAAAATGCTTATTGACCGAATTTAGTGGGGCCAGTGGAGAAAATATTTGGCTCTGGGTGATGAAGCTTGAGCCTCGCTGCGCTCGGTCCATAGGTCATGACCCCGAGCCAAATAATTTTCCTTCCGGCCCTACCACTCAGTTAATAAGAACACAGTATTTCGGTTTTGTACGTCCAACTTTTATCACATACGATGTAATTGAACGTGGAAAATGAAAGGCGTTATTCTTTTTTTAATAGGAAATGTCAGGCTTTAGTGTTTACCCCTTTGAAAGGTTTGATTTTCATCACAGGATCGATCCTAAGTTTCTTTTTTAACGCTAAGCTATCTTTGCGTGATAATGGACTCATTGTCTTCGTGAACTTTTCATTTTCTAGCGGGTGTGATTTGCATGATCGAAGCCAAAAATACTAAAAAAACTTAGTGACTGTATTTTGGTTTGGCACGTCACACTTTTCTAACTAATGATGGATTTGAGCATCCAAAAATGACACATCTTACTTTGTTTATTCGAAAACGCCACGCTTCAGTGTTCATCCCTTTTAGTTCGTTAGGATTTGCATCACGAGATCGATAAGATTGAGCGTACAACTAAAGCTTCTGTCTTTAAACAGTAAGCTATCTGTGCGTAAAAACTGACCCATTGTACACGTGAACTTTTCATTTTCTTGAGGGTGTGATTTGTATGATCGAAGACAAAAATATCAACTGAGATAATTGATAAAAAAAGAAAACGGACGGAGTGGATCGGTAATTTGCTTGAACATAACCGCATCACGGGTCTTACCTTTGAAGGTGTTAAAACCTTAACGGTTTTAAGAAAGCCATTTAACGGTAGAGATATGAAGCATCTGATCAACGGAAAAGTACGCCTATACTATGTATGCAGTAACATTGAATTTAAGAAAGAAAAGTCTTTCTATCAAGAGATTAAAACATTTCTCTTCGTGAGCGCGCAGCGTCATGACTTATCTTCTTACTCGAGACTCTGGCGCTTAAACAGAGAAAATAACGGATTACGGCGTTTAGAAAAATATGTACTGTAGAATTCGCCGCTAGACAAAAAAAAAAACAAACAAACAAACAAACAAAAAGATTTGTGCTCGTATGCCCGTCTATCGCGTCCTATTTAGGTCGAAATTTTCAACAGTTAGTGGTCATATGATAAAATGTTTATTGACTGAGTTTTGTTGGGCCGGACGGGAAAATATTAGGCTCTCGGTCACGAAGCAAGGACCTCGCTACGCTCCTACCTCTCAATCAATAAGTACACAGTATTTGGGTTTGTATGTCACACTTTTATCCCTAATGATGTAATTGAACATGAAAAATGAGAAGTGTTATTCTATTTTTCATGGGGAACGACAAGCTTAAGTGTTGATTCTTTTAAAGCTTTCATTCACATCACAAGATTGATCACAGTACAACCTAAGTTTCTTTCTTTAAACGGTAACCTATCTTTGCGTGACAATCGACTTATTGTCTTCGTGAACTTTTAATTTTCTAGCCGGTGTGATTTGCATGATCGAAGCCAGAATTGCTAAAAAAAACCGAGTGACTGTATTTCGGTTGAGCTCGTCACAATTTTCTGACTAATGACGGATTTTAGCGTCCAAAAATGAAACATCTTCCTCTGTTTATAACATGTTCAACTCTCGTAACTTAGCACCAAGTCACACAACGCGACCTTGGGCCGCCACTGCTGACATCGGTGAAAGACATTCTGCATTATAACTATGCCTTATTTGGTTCCCCATACAATCCTGTAGGACGTGTTCGTTTCTTGTGAGTGACTACCGAGTCACACAACGCGTGACGCTTTCATGAATTAATCGTTTGCTTTTTCTCTAGATGTGAGCTTGGGCCGCCTCTGCTGACATCAGTAAAGGACATTCTGCATTATAAATATGTCTTGATATAGGATTGAATTTAGTTTTTGATCACGTGATTGTGGAAACTATCAGTTTCTCAAACTAAACAATGCTGAACAATCTTAGTTATAATAAGGTTAAAATATATTGTATGAAACCATTACGGTTTGAAGAAAGCAATTTTATGGTGAGGATATGAAGCATGCGTTCAACGCAAAAGTACGCTTACACTGTGTATGCAATAACAGTAAATTTAAGAAAGTTTTAGTTTCTCTGAGAAAATTAAAACATCTCTCTTCGTGAGTGCGCAGCGTCATGACTTATCTTCTTATGCGAGACTGGCGCTTAAAAAAGAAAGGGATTACGGCGTTTAGAAACATATGTACCGTAGCACCCGCCGCTAGTATCTAAAAACTTAAGCGAATAGTATCTCGACCATGAAACATTTGTGTGCTAGTGGAAAACGGAGATTCAATTGGAGTCTACCGCAATCTTGGAATCGATCGTTAAACCCTCCTAAAAAGTGTCAAGTTAATAGCTAGTGGAGATCTTAGCCACCGGAAAACCACGTAATGAAGCGCTACGGATTTCCTATATCAACGTGGGACAGTTCAGTTTTATGATCATCAATTTCTCAAATTGTATAATACTCAATAACCTTATTTTAGTTAATGAGGATAAATCATACGGTATAAAGCCACAGAGATTTGAAAAAGTTGCCGTAAAACCAATTTATTTCGCCGTGGTGACTATTCAATCGCGCCATCAACCGCTTTAACGAAGGGCTAACACTCGAAACGTGACGTATCGCAAACATAAAGATCAAAAAAGTAGGTACTGGGCTTTGCCATAAGTGCCTTACCTCTCTACAGTTACTACATAACTAAAGCTGATAAAAACCGAGTGACTAGGAAAGATTTTCAATCGCACTTACCAAGATGTTGACAGTGTGGCTGATGCTTTCAAAATGAAACAACAAAAATAACGAATTACTTTTCCCAACCTTCCTAACTTCCGCTGTCACAGTGTTTTAGGTATCCAGATCACGTGTGTTTAGGTTATTCCTTTCCCCCCTCTGGGCTTATCGAAATAAGAGAAAAGGTTTAAAATGCATACTTCTTGTGTGCCCGTATACCCGTCTATCGCGTTCCATTTAGGTTGAAATTTTTAACAGTTAGTGGTCATATGATAAAATGCTTATTGACCGAATTTGGTGAGGCCAGTGAAGAAAATATTAAGCTCAGGGTCATGAAGAAAGGACCTCGCTGCGCCCCTACCACTCCATCAATAAGTACACAGTATTTTGGTTTCGTACGTCACACTTTTTATCACCATGATGTAATTGAACATGAAAAATGAAAAGTGTTATTCTTTTTACAACAGGAAATGTCAGGTTTCAGTGTTTACCCCTTTGAAAGGTTTGATTTTCATCACAAGAGCGACCACAGTACAACCTAAGTCTATTTTTTTTTAACGCTAAGCTACCTTTGCGTGATAATGGACTCATTGTCTTCGTGAACTTTTCATTTTCTAGCAGGTGTGATTTGCATGATCAAAGCCAAAACTACTAAAAAAGCCAAGTGACTGTAATTCGGTTTTGCACGTCACACTTTTGTAACTAGTGATGGTTATAAAATAATCGAGATAGTTCGCACGCTCTCATAGGTCAACTGGTTAGTTTAGATGAGAGTCTGTAAACACAGCTTGTTGGGACGTCACACTTTTAATATTTACCGGCGCAATTTGAAAACACTTCAAACTCGCAGTTTTCCTAATACTCGCAAAGTAATTTCAAGTATAAGTGATAAATATCGGAATTGGGGAGTTTTGATCTGGGGTTTGGCTTCCGTCCCCCCTCTTTAGTGAGGAACAAGAAGGAAGAAAAAGAGGAACTATCGCTTTGCTTGCCTTGATGATCATGAACTGTGCGGCCTCGTCGAGGGAGTTCAAGTGAAGACGACAAATATGCAACAAAATGCACAGTAAACATCGAAATGTAAGGAAACAAGGAAACATTTTGGAAAAAAAAAGTTTGAAAAATCGTTCTACGCGCCCTACTTTCAAAGAAACCATAAAAACTATATATCACTGAAAAACTTATAAAGTATGGAACAAAAGTTTTTTTTTTCCCCAGCAAATTTAGTTTCAGTGTTTTCTCTAAATAAAGAGTAAATGAAATGAAAGTTTGGAAATTTGACCGGATCTTGTTGACAGTAACCTCAAATCAAAACTCACAATTTCAAGGCAGTAACAAAACAATTTTTTGTTACTGCCTTTGCTATATTACAAAAATGAAGAAGCCGTTTGTTTGTTACGGCTGAACGAAGACAAAAATCATGCTTCTTAGGTCTCTAAGGCAGGGTAATTAATTTATTTTTAAAAAATGACATTTAGTTGCCCTTTTGGTGTGCAATGAGCAGACGCCGGTCCCTCGTAAAAATGCCGAGTAATCAAGTCGATTTTGAAATTAACGCAGAGGTCACATAATCGAAAGAAGTCGGTGACGCTGATTGCAAAATGAGAAACTTTATAAAGCGAGACTACATTTTTCAAAATAAACAAGCAGTGACGTGGCTTGATTAAATTTCCTGAACTTAAGAGTCATCCGATATATTGACAACTGATATATTTAAACGTGAAGTCAAGTACATGCGTATTCAAAGTGGTGAAACTTTGCATCGATATTGCAATTGGTTGAAAGCGAAAGTAGTTGATTAATTTATCTTACTTGACCAATACTGTTCCAATGCTGGACTCACGCTTAAAGACCAGCGGTTATGTGTTATAAGTAGGTCCAAAATTAACGACCAATTGCCTAAATTTAGATAGATTTTGCCTTTTGGATATTTCTCAGATATCATTGGCTAATTTTCAGCTGGTTAAGATGTCACTTTTTTACCTATGTATTTTCTACCCTTCTTTCACTTCATTCGCTTGCAGTTTATCACTTCCCTTTATCGGAATAGTAGTTGAGATCTCCGTGCTCATCTGATTAAGTTAACAAATTCTTCCAGCTTTTGCATGATTCAATTTTGATCTCTTCAGATTCACCGTAAAAGGAAATATCTCAGTCAGAAAACAACTGGTTTCCTTGGTTTCCCATCCTGTTATCACTGTTATCACTTTCCACTTGAATATTCTCTTCGCATATCTTTTTTTTCCTCTAATTGCTGCTTCCTGTTCTCTTTTATCGCACTTAGCTTGTTTTGAAGCCAAAACAAGGTTAAAAATACAAAATATAACACCGACAGATATTGGCTACGTAAGTAATTAGAAAAAAAGGCTATAAAACGGACAATTACAAAAATGCACGGTCATTCAAGGCTACTGTTCCTCAGTGAAGGCGAGGCCGATCTTTGACGAAGAAAATGGCTGTTGCACAGTTGTGTATTTTAGCGCTGTTCGTGGCTTCCACAAAAAGTAGCAGTATGTATAACATGTACTCCAACATGATCATACTCGATGACAAAGGAAATTACATTGTTTCCTACAACTATTATGAGTTCGCAGACAGACTGGAGTTTATGGTGCAAGTAAGAACCACAGGTTGGGTTGGTTTCGGTGTTGTTGGAGTAGCACCAAATAATATCAGTAACTATGATGTGGCAATAGGGGGTGTGAAAGATGACGGAACAAGCTATCTACAGGTAGGTCGGAATAACAAAATGTAAACTATCTAAAATCAAAAGAAAAAAACGCGGGCTCGACACATGTTACGATTTTTGTCTGATTTCTTTCATTTAAGTTAAGACGCTAAATTCTGATCGCGAAAATATATAAAATAAAAGTGAAGAATTTAACTTACAAAGTATAGCGGAGAAATGGACGCAAGTCTCTAAATTTAGAGAGAAATGGCATGTTTATTGTTTATGTAAAACATTTGGTGATAGTATACTCAAATATTAATATTGTTGCTTCACAAATTTCGTCTTTTATCACTGGCGTTTCATCCGCTTTTATTTTTTTAGCTTAAGCCTCGTTTTAGTCAAATTCAGTTGAAAAGAAATTAAAGCCGGGTATATACCGTTTCTGTGAAGGAAACATGATTTTTTTTGAGGATAGAAAAATAAAACATAAAATTCTAATTTTGTGTGTGTCGAATGACGTAACATATTCAAATTACCATGATTCAGTAAAATCGCTTCAGGGATTGAATATTCATCAAGACACATCTGCTGTAAATGCAGAAGTCAACTCCCTACCTGCGGAGCACTATAACATCAACTCTTGAAATTCTTGGCAATGAGTCTACTTAAATCAAGTCTCTGGAATATCAGTTCCATGAAAACGATCTGTCGCACACAGAAACCTTTAACTAATGGCTCAAGTGAAGTGTATTGGGGAAGGCCTGTAATTGTGAATATAAGGTAACTTTCCTAGTAACTAGTATCAGGCAAACAGGAAAATATCATGAACGTCAAGATCTGATGAGAGGGCGTACTCTGATCTTTTGGGCGGGTACTCAAGTACTCTTAGCCCATACCAAACTGGTTAAGGAGCCATTTTAACACCCTAGCTATTCTGGACTTAACACCTGAACTTATTTTTATATCTTAGACTACCAATGAACCAGAAACTCCAGTCTATATCTATGATCTGTTTCTCTTATCTGCTCAAAAGGTACGTTACAGTTCATAAAAGAAAATTATAATACGTTTCTTTGAGAGCACGCGGTGTCATAGACTGACTTATCTTCTTGCGCCAGACAGTGGCGTTTTAACAGAAAAACAAACGTAGTTAATAACCAATGCAAATTAAAGCAACTGCAAAACAAGAAACTGTAATGTCAAGAATTTCCTGGGATATCAGCGAGGAAAGTTTACAATAAAAATTTTGACGTTTTTGATCTGGTTATCGATGGCGTGATTGTATTGATAAGGATAAAATACAGAGTATAAAGCCACAAACGTTTCGAAAAGTTGCCTTACACTGAATATATTTAACTGTGGTGGCGACTCGTTCACAACTTGAATTAACCAGCCACCGGGTAACCCAAACATATTGACTGGCTAATAAAGACCAATTACTACTAGGCTTTTGTGTATAATACGCACCGTGATTTTAATGGTTATTTTTATAGAAAAAAAGTGCGTATTATACACGGGTAAATACGGTAACCCAAACATATTGACTGGAGCTTATTATTTGAGCGTGGTCTATCTGTAGAGGAGGTGGCCGAAAAAGTCCAGAAAAAGATCGGTAAAGAATGCATACACAATTGTCGGGTTAAGATCCTGAAGTTGTACTTGCGCCTTTGCAAAAGACCCAGTGATATGTGTAGAGAGAGGACAAGAAGCCATGTTGCAATGTTCTTAATACAATAAATGGTTTGAACCTGGGGGTAACATGTGATATTGTTAAATACCTAGAATTTAACTCAACAAAACGAGCACTGTGATTGGCTGATTCTTGGTCACGTGCCCCTCATCAAATTCATCAGGACTCTCGGGAGTGGTCATATGATAAAATGCTTATTGACCGAATTTGGTGGGGCTAGTGGGGAAAATATTTGGCTCGGGGTCATGAAGAAAGGAACTCATTGCGCTCGGTCCGTAGGTCATGACCCCAAGCCAAATATTTTTCAGTCCGGCCCTACCACTCAATAAATAAGAACACAGCATTTCGGTTTTGTACGTCAGGAGTGTTAAGAAATCATTTCTCCTTACAATATCAATACAATATCAAGCAAAGACGTGAATAAATCAATTCATATCAACTAGGGCATTATGAGTTGATCCAATACCAAATTCTTAAATTAGGGGATTATTAGCTGATCCAATACCAAATTCTCAGACTTAACATCGCAAGAAATGTAGTGGGATTGGTTGGGAGAATTAATAATGAGATATTGTGGGTGAAAGAGTTGAATTGTATATGAATGCTTTAAAAAGGAAAGTGATAATTGAATCACAATGAGTTCTAACTGTCGAGTATTACCCGTTAGGACATAAATTTGAGGCAGTTGGACAAAAGATAGATACCAAGACTACCTTAAACAGCTCAACTCCAAATTCGCTCCGACGAAAGGCCAACGCTTAAAACGTTGAAACCCTTTACAGTGGTCGGGAACCCGGTGGCCAATTTTTATTATCAACTCAGTTGATACAACCAAATTATCTTGCTCTACTCCACCACCGACGCAGCAACACAGCTTGTCTAGAACTTGCCCCCTTTATTCATCCAATAAAAAAGATTGGCTTATTAGGTAAAATAAAGTGGACTAGTTCATCGTAGTATTAGACTTTGGATCTAGCATTTAGAGTTGACATGATCATTACCGCTGACCTATCGACATATCAGCTGGGAAGCTTAGCTTACTGCCTCCCCTGCCCGGCTGCCCCCTTTACTTTTTACCCCTTTACGCGAAGGAGGCAGTTTACTTCAGAGAAAACCTTCTTTGATTCAAGATTCCTTTTTTCGATCTGAAAACAAATGTTAAGGATGTTCCAGCAGAGTTCAATAAGGAGACCACAGACCTCATCGCAAATCTTCTTGGAAAACCAAATTCTGTAAGTGGCCAAACATTTGGATTAATTTTGGTGCGTGGCAAGCGCAAACCGAATCAAGTCATTTCAGATATTTCCAAGCCCCTAGAGCTAAATTAAACTATTTTAGCGGTGCCCTCTACTGATTGCATGGTGATCAATTCCAGAAGATGTAGAAAATTTGGATCAGGTTTTATCGTCAACAATAAGATATCTGATAAACGGAAGTTTAAACGGACAGAACGAGGAAATATTTGCAATTTTAATTCATAGATTAACGATCAAAACGAAAACTTACTAGCATTGAATGGAAATGGTTTCGAGTACAGAGGAACTGAAACGAATTTTTGACAGAAAATTACTGAAGAACTCTGTAGTCTGTAAAGCATCGTAGAGGTAAAACAACACCATTATTGCCTGGGCATTTTGTTCCTGATGGGTGGTACAGGAAATGTACAAAGTTTTAAGACATACGTGTTTCACTTTACAGCTTTTTGCCATGAACGCGACCCTGGGTAGGTGGGTTATCCCACCTTGAGACGTTTACATGGCAAATTGTCACCCCGGTTGATAGGGTTACCCCACCTAGCAGACCGGGCAACCCGCCTAGGCGGGTCACCGCACTTATCATGTAAACGTGATCACGAAAAAATTTTAGTCATTCATCGTGGTTTAAAGATTTTTGTATTGCCTGTTTGTTTTGTTGTTGTTATGTTTTTTCCCATTATTATTTCCAGTTAAGTTTAAATGACTAAGACTATGTTGACTTTTACAATATCCTTGCTAAGGAACAATAACTTCTTTGAAAGTGAAATGTGATCATCGCAGTAAATTTTCCAATTTAAGCAATTGGAAAGAAGAAGCCTGAAAAAAATCAGGGCTTCAACGGGATTCGAACCCGTGACCTCCGCGATACCGGTGCGATGCTCTACCAACTGAGCTATGAAGCCACACATTGGGAGCGAGGTCAATTTATTGAGTTCATATCTTCCCGTGCAGTGAAATGATGTGAAGTTTTATATGAAATAATTCATATTTTTTTTTTTTTTTTTTTTTTTTTTTGTACTGCGGTTGTAGATGAATGTGAAATGTGATCATCGCAGTAAATTTTCCAATTTAAGCAATTGGAAAGAAGAAGCCTGAAAAAAATCAGGGCTTCAACGGGATTCGAACCCGTGACCTCCGCGATACCGGTGCGATGCTCTACCAACTGAGCTATGAAGCCACACATTGGGAGCGAGGTCAATTTATTGAGTTCATATCTTCCCGTGCAGTGAAATGATGTGAAGTTTTATATGAAATAATTCATATTTTTTTTTTTTTTTTTTTTTTTTTTGTACTGCGGTTGTAGATGAAAGTGAAATGTGATCATCGCAGTAAATTTTCCAATTTAAGCAATTGGAAAGAAGAAGCCTGAAAAAAATCAGGGCTTCAACGGGATTCGAACCCGTGACCTCCGCGATACCGGTGCGATGCTCTACCAACTGAGCTATGAAGCCACACATTGGGAGCGAGGTCAATTTATTGAGTTCATATCTTCCCGTGCAGTGAAATGATGTGAAGTTTTATATGAAATAATTCATATTTTTTTTTTGTACTGCGGTTGTAGATGAAAGTGAAATGTGATCATCGCAGTAAATTTTCCAATTTAAGCAATTGGAAAGAAGAAGCCTGAAAAAAATCAGGGCTTCAACGGGATTCGAACCCGTGACCTCCGCGATACCGGTGCGGTATTCTTGTGTATGTGTATGTGTATGTGTATTCTACTCTTAATTTCTTAATTTTTTTTTTTTTCAGGCTTCTTCTTTCCAATTGCTTAAATTGGAAAATTTACTGCGATGATCACATTTCACTTTCATCTACAACCGCAGTACAAAAAAAAAAAAAAAAAAAAAAAAAAAATATGAATTATTTCATATAAAACTTCACAATAACTTCTTTAAAAATCGACGGTATAAGCTATAAATTCACAGAAATAATTATCATAAATCATATATCAGTAGAAATTCACAAAAGCTGCAATCTGATTGGCTACACAACTACGTAGCCTCATACTGTCCAGGTGTCTAAAAAAAACAATGAGCTTGTTTCGTTGTTAAGTTTTGAACGAGTTCAACTTAGAAGTTCAACTAAACAGTTAAATTATTCGCTTTTGATTTCTCTGTGTGATAATTGATTCAGGCTTGGCCCACGTCAACGACCACGCGAAAGAAATCTTGAGCTCATAGGGCAACTTTCAATCCAAGATTACATTTGTTTGCTCCGCTCTGTCATTGATCCAGAAAACTTGGGCCACTCTCTTTCAACCAATCAGATGCAAAACTAAAATCAACTACGACTTGGTCGCCCGTGTTTTCCCGCGCTTTAGACAGTTTGGTTGTGTTCACTTTGATTTCTCTTTGGCTCTTCTAAGTATTTTCTTTCTTTTGATTGGCTGTAGGGATTACTTTGATTTCAGTTTTACGACACTTAGTCAAAAAGCGCTCCACCCGAAATTTCAAGGGTTAAATATGAACAAAACTAGAAACATGTCACGCCAAGTCAACAAGAGAGAGAAACTCAAAAACGGTGCAAAAATCGCCAAGCAAGTCGTCGTTCCATGTAATAGCGCTACTCTTAATTTCTTAATCCACCCAAAGGAAGTAGTGCAACTGATTCTACGTGATATCAGTACGACATGCGCGCAAAAACACGTAATATAAGCGTATCTGTTAACCACAGAGTTGTTTGGCCTTTAACACCCTGCAATTCACCAGTCAGTGGACAAAAGCCCCCACAAAAGCATTTCCTTCATGCGGCTGGCGGTTTAAACCTCCGCTGCATCACTTTGCTGCTTAAAATCCTATTGTGACTATAACTGGAAAGCTTGCCTCCAGTCTCCACTGTTCCATTAGCTATCTTTAGTATTCGTAACCAGGCTTCTTCTCAGATTCCAATTCCCGGCCTCGAGGCTTTGTGATAACAGACACGTTATAAATGAGTTTTCCACTGGATTTCCAGTTGCTAATTATGGTAAAAACCTCTATGACTGATAACAGATCAAATTAATATTATGTTTGGCTTATTTGATGTCGATAATCACTTTATGCTTTTAAATCACATCATGTTAATAGCGAAGCAGACCATCTTTCTCTGCAGACAGAAATCTATTACCCCAAGCTTTAAGCTTTATTATCTTCATCGCGCACCTTAAAAAAATTTTTAGAATAGAAGAATACCTAGCTAAAGAAAAGAAAAAACTAAACCTGCTCTTAATGAAATGGGAAAAAGTTTTACAATCACTCAGTTGAAATAACTTTATCTTGGGTAGCCTTGTATTAATATTTTTGTTTATTTATTTATTTATTTACTGACCTTATACAATTTTATTTACTTTATACTGCTGTAATTTTCTTTTCTTTTTTTTTTTTAATGTAAAACGGAAAAACACAATAAAATATATAAAAAAAAAATCTATAACTGATTTTGCATAGATATCCTACATGCTAACTTTTAAAACTTGTGACTAATCCATTTATGACTAATCACTGGTGTTCCAGTCGCTAGTTGTACTAAAAAACTTCTGGACCTATTTTCGTAAGGATATCCTACGTGCTAACTTTTAAAACTGATAACTAATAAATTTTTGGTATGTGTGATTTGTTCAGACAGTCGGTCCACGCTGTGTAATAACACATTACACAGCCATCCCTTCCAACAAGGTTAATGCTGCTGTTTATTTTGTTGTTTGTTTTTTCTGTTTTGTTTTTTCGTTTCAGGGCCGTAGAGGTGTTACAAATACGGCCACCGGGCCTGAGAATTCACATCCACTTTCAAGTCAGGAAGTCCTCATAAGTGACATAAGACAGAATTTCTCCCTACAATATCAAAACAATATAAAGCAGACAAGTTATGCGAATAAAAAAATTAGCAATTAGGGGATTATCAGTTGATCCAATGACAAATTCTCCGAACTAACATCTAAAGAATCGTAAGACAGACAATAAGAGATCTGATGGTGAATATTTACTGGGTTGCAAAGCAGCAGGATAAATATCCACTGACACTGATTGGAGGTGAATGGCAAAGAATATTTGGAGTTTGAGTAGCCAATCAAAGTGCTCCTCAGATACTATCAACTATCTCATTATTTTCCTACCTGGCTCACCAATACCACTAGTGCTAAGCTCTTGGCACTTCCAAGCCTTTGTATGGGAAGCTTTGAGTACTTAAGATTTCAATGACCACATTTATTGACAATCAGTCAGCAAGATTGAGTTGCATTGCAATTCTTAGGTGAATTATGTCAAATATAATTTCTATACTCCCTGTAAATCTTCAACCCCCTAACCCCTTACATCACTGCTTAATCAAACTTTTAGGTAATGGAAGTAAAAGGGATGATAACCAGCACATGAAGTTCTTGATTGCTAAACGAATTCTCGTTGTTAGTAAATACTAATTTAAAAGAAAATGAGTAGAGAGAGGTACAGAGAAGGTGCTTTCTATTTTTTTTAGGGTTAAGGTGAATTAAGATTTCTGGCTGAGTGATTTATAGTGTGGGATAGCTACTGACAAGGAATTCACAATATGATTTTGTTGTAGCCTGCTAAAGTAACTGCACACTGGCACAAAGGAACAACTTTGATGATCAAGTTTGAAGAGTCAGTGATACAGAGAGACAAGTCAATGGATGGAAGATGAGATAATTAACTGTAAATAATTCATAACATCGACAACATTGTGAAAAAAAATTGAGTGTTCAGTAGGAAAAGAATTAATTAAAGAGGTTAGTTGTGAAAATAGCCTTTGGTTGTGTCAATTTGCTTGTCATCTATGACACATTCATCAGGTGACAGAAATGTTTATACCATATCTCCTTGAGTAAGCACCTGGATATTTGTTTAAACATTCAGCTCAGTAGAGGTGCTTATTTGAAAGAGGGCGATTGCTGTTCTCCAGCACTGATTCCATTCTAGTTGAAGCTTAAAGAGTTTTAAATAAAGTGGCAATAGATAAAGGTTTTCCATGTATCCCTACAATAAGTGTGTGGAAGGAGCTTCTTCAAGAGGGGCAAATAATTGGCATTATGGCCAAGGGAATGGATGCATGTTCGGGGTAGGGTGCTTATTAGATGATAGACACTTATTCAAGAAAAAAGCAGTACTTACCAGTATATATAACTGCTGACTCTCAAGATCGCTTAATCAACTCTTCTTTCCATTTGCTATAAATTTCTTTGTGTACAAGGCAAGAGAATTTGGTTATCAGTCTTGACATCCTCATGCTAATAAGGTTGTCTGATTATTCTCAATACAGTTTTGGCAACTTTTCCCCAGGCTCCCTCATCCTTGCCCTTGTTATTGTGACGAGTGACCCCTCTATTACATGTAAAGTATAAAAACAATTCGATCGACAAAATCAGTAGTCGCAAATTTACTTCACCTGGTGAACATTATCTTGCGAAGTCTACATTCAGCAAAATCATGCCAAACACTCGCCGTCATTCTTACGATCTCAACTTCAAGTTGAAAATCGTAATTGAAGCTGAAGCTGTTAACAACAATCGAGAGATAGCGAGGGAATACGGATTTTCCGGATCAATGGTTTGGGAGTGGCGCAATAATAGGACATCTTGTATCACCTTGTCAAGCGCGCTTCCATGGGCCGTTACCGACCAAAAGATCCCGAACTTCATCAACCGTAGGCCGACTGGTTTGCAGATTTAATGAATGTAACCGAAGAAGTTACAATTCATAGACCCAACGTTCCGACACTCCTGTCTAGTGCCTTCATCAGGGGTGCTCTAGACGCTGTAACAAGAGGTCCTTTTATATGATCACTAATTAGCGGCCTTTTTTTTTTTTTTTTTCTGACGAGGTGTAAATAAGCGTCAGGAAGCAAACCGCCATCGTCACGATCTAAACCTCCTCCCAAAAATATTCAGAAGGATGTTTTCAATGCACTTATAGCTCTCAAAAAGGATCCGGACAGGCTCGTATTATCTGCTGACAAGGGTAATTGTGTTGTGGTTATGGACAAACAGCAATATCACGACAAAGCTTTGACTCTGCTTAATGACAAGAGTACGTTTGTTGTCTTAAAGTCTGATCCTACCAGTAAAACCCCAAGGAAAGTTAAACAAAATGTTGCTTGATTTGCAAAAAGCTGGTAAAATTATTGACTCTACGTACAAAATGTTAGACAGTAGTGACGGCTTATGTCCACGTTTTTATGGCTTACCTAAAATTCATAAACCGGGAATTCCTTTGAGACCCATTGTCTCTTTTGTTAATTCTCCGACTTATGCAATTTCTGGTTATCTTGCGAGAATTTTGTCACCTGTTGTTGGGAATACTGATTACACTGTCAAAAATTCCTGCGAATTTGCGGATTTCATAAAAGATGAAACTCTTAACACTTGTGAAGAATTAGTATCTTTTGACGTTGTTTCGCTCTTCACTAAAATCCAAATGGGCAAATGGCTATACAAAAACTTTTCTCCGTAACTGCCAAAAACCAGTAACAAATAGTAACGCTCTTGATGAAAGGGAACCAGCGACTGGTTTTGCTGTTATTCCTTACATGCAGGGTGTTACGAATCAACTTAATCTACAACAGATGAACTCTTTATTCCAAGAGAGGATTACTTCCATATTTCAGAGATCTAACTCATAGCCAATTGGCAGAGCTTTT
Source organism: Pocillopora damicornis (assembly GCF_964200805.1). Taxonomy (NCBI): domain Eukaryota; kingdom Metazoa; phylum Cnidaria; class Anthozoa; order Scleractinia; family Pocilloporidae; genus Pocillopora; species Pocillopora damicornis. Next base: position 16,572,834 of record NC_142680.1, on the reverse strand, counting down.
TATGCATTTAAGCGTCGACAAGCTTCGCGCAGGGTGCATAGCACAAGAGGCAAGTGACCAGTTAAAAATTGAAGTATTTACATGCCCGCATGACACTCCCGCCATCTGCAAGCGATTTTATACTTCTGTCTCCAAAGATCAGTTCTGGCCAGGATATACTTTAATGTTTTTTGGCGATGTGATTTTGAATGTGACATTTCCACATCAGCGTGTTCTTGAGCTTTTGTAAAGCCGGAAGTGATCCTTCTCTACTGGAGCAGGTAACTTGAGACACGTATTTCTCCAGAACTTCGTCAGGTATCCTCTTTCCCCTTTTTTAGTCGTATTTTTAAGCTCTGTACGATTTTTTTAAATGTGAAGTGCTTCGGATTTATTTTTAGGATGCGCAACGCTTCTCCTTTTGCGAATCCTATCTTAACGCCGCTTAAAAAGTGTTTACGGGCCGGCACGACTCCTGCTAGGCGTTGAGCTAGTATAAACGAATCTCTCCGCAGTTACCCGTATATTAACAAAACAAATATGGAAGGTATTCTTAATAACTAAACCTTACAAAAGGCTTGAAAATACAAAAATCATACCAGATTTTAGTGGTTTGTTTAATACTTAAACTACTGTCTTAACTTTACTGAATTCGTTTTACTCAAAAGCCTTACGTAGGTCAACATTGTTTCGTGCTTATTATATCAGAATATAATTTTTGCGTGAAAACATAAAAAATGGTGAGTACATAACCAATACCTCCTCCTGAGAATATCAGAAAAGAAAGCACCAAAAATAGGAATAACCGTTATTCTCTCCCCTAACCTGGGATAGCTCTTTTTTTTTAATGTCGATGAAATACCGAATAGAGTATTTTCTCTACTTATTTCTATTTAATTTATCCATCTAAAAGTCTTTTAACTCTGTTCCCTTCGAGTACTTGTCATTATTTACTCTATCGGGGTCTTTTTTCCTGCAAGAAAAAATTTGAAATAACCCAATTTATTATTACCTCAATTAATATTTTGGATATAAAGCAAACACAATTACACCAAGCACAATATATAAAAATAATTGGCTATTACTTGTATCTCATTGGTAGAGAGGCATCTGTGAGATTTTATACTTTACACCAGAGAGCGGAGATAGTAACTCTTCAAAAAGGAAAAAAAAGTGTGTGTAGATATATATATATATATATATATATATCTATATATACTTATATTTATATTTATATACATATATATATAGATAGATATATATTAAACTAGCCTTGATGTTCAAGGTAACAAAGGATCCCCATCCAGTCAACGACTAGTAAGTCATAACCATCCTCACATCTAATTTCTCTTTAATTAATGAAATACCTGTTCTCACCGAGTCTTGCCGCTGCTTGTCAAACTCGAGTCTCACATCATCTCCAATCAGCGTAAACGAAGCCCAATCAGAAATTTTGTTCAAGGCGTTTTTTCTCATCCCTTTCATGGCCTGATGAAGGGATTCACTGGCACTTCTTCCTTCAATGAGGTGTTCGTAGAACCGGCTCATCAGCTGCTCTGTTGCTGAGTCTGGAATGGCCCACAGCGCAACCAACACCGAGCGAGCACCGGATCCTAAGAACGCACGGGCAATTCCTATAACTCCCTCGGCTCTTATCTCTCCACTTCCACTGTGACAGCAACTAAGTACTACCAGTTTAGCTCTGACTTTCACTCGTGAGACATCAGCCATCGTCAACATGTAAGCTTCCTTCGGTGGGATAGCGTTTTGACTGTTGGGAGTAGGAATGGGGGAGAGTGCAATTTCTCCTCTTTCTGCGTCACCATGGGCAGCAAAATGTATCAAGCTCACTGAACATATATGCTCAAGTACCGCCTGCTTCGTTGCTTTATCTTCAACTAGAGGCGGAACACCCACCAGTCGTCCGACCATCTCCGCTTCCTTTCTTGCACCTGGCAATGGTTGCAGCCAATTAACCTTGGGATTGCCTATTATCAAGGCACCAGTGTTGCTGTGATAGTCCTCTGGACTATCTTGAATGTTCTTGAGTGTTGTCAACGAAGGAATGATACGGATCTTATGAGTCTCTGACAAGTATTCGGCTCCCTCCTTTTCACTCAGGGCAGCAAAGGGAACTTTGTACAACCTGCGGTCAGGAACAATAATGACTTCAGGCTCATCAAGCAAATCATAAACGGGGGCAATAAACATTTTGTAACACAAATATAGACTTGAAATCACTTTCTCGTCCTCGTCCTCGTGCTCCTCCACAAGTCGCAATCTTGCTGAGCTCTTTTGCGCGGGGGAGAGAGGTTGCAATTTAATCGTATTTAAAGACCGATCTTCACAATCTTTAGTGGGCAAAATACCAAGACTCCGGAAATTATCATCCAAAAATTGACTCAAAGACAAATCTCTGGGCAACCCAGCCTGAACTAGATTCTCTTCTGGTGATACTCTTCCATAGTGAAGGACTCCACTTGTTTTCAAGATCCACAAATGCAGACGATTCTGAAAATAAGAAATGTACAGACAAGTACAGTTATTTTTCTTTCTTAAAATGTTCTCAATGCCAAACCAAGATTGTGGATTAGCAGAGATGTGCGTTTCAACCGAGTACTTCTCTGCCATTAAGTCTGATAGGCCTCTAGCTCGACCCGACTCCTCAACATAAAGAGCATCCCGAGCATTTCCGGTGTCACAAAGCAAAGTACAAAGCAGCTTGTAGGGGAATATTCCTGTGTCCTCCAGAAATGATGTTTTGAACTGATCATTGGCGCCCAAGAAATATCTCAGCTCCTCATACTTTTCAATGCACAGATGAAGACACGACATAGAGTCTTTAATTTTATTTTGAAAAAGATAAAAAACGGAGTAACTTTGAAGGATTTGGAACTCCTTTCTTCCATCTCCAATATCTCTTGATATGAATAAAGCTTTCTCCAAGCATACTTCCGAAACTTCAAAATCACCAACAATTCTAAACAAAATTCCAAGGTTTCCAAGAACTGCTGCTTCCCCTTCCTTATCACCAATTTTAGTTTGGATGGCAAGCGCTTTTTGGAGATACTCTTTAGCCTTGTCGTATTGGCCCAGCGACGTAAACACAGTACCTAGGCTTCCATAACATGATGCTTCCCCTCGTCTGTCGCCAATTTCAGTTGTGATGACAAGCGCTTTTTGGAGATACTTTTCAGCCTTGTCGTATTGGTCACCGGACAGAAACACACTACTTAGGTTTTCGTAGTCAGTTGCCTCCCCTTCTCTGTCGCCAATTTCAGTTCTGATGACAAGCGCTTTTTGGAGATACTCTTTAGCCTTGTCGTATTGGCCAAGCAACCTAAACACAGTACCTAGGTTTCCATAACATGATGCTTCCCCTCGTCTGTCGCCAATTTCAGTTGTGATGACAAGCGCTTTTTGGAGATACTCTTCAGCCTTGTCGTATTGGCCAAGTGACCTAAACACAGTACCTAGGTTTCCATAACATGATGCTTCCCCTCGTTTGTCGCCAATTTCAGTTCTGATGACAACCCCTTTTTGGAGATACTCTCCAGCCTTGTCGTATTGGCCAACGGACGGAAACACAGTACTTAGGTTTCCGTAGTCAGTTGCCTCCCCTTCTCTGTCGCCAATTTCAGTTCTGATGACAAGCGCTTTTTGGAGATACTCTTTAGCCTTGTCGTATTGGCCAAGCAACCTAAACACAGTACCTAGGTTTCCATAACATGATGCTTCCCCTCGTCTGTCGCCAATTTCAGTTGTGATGACAAGCGCTTTTTGGAGATAGTCTTCAGCCTTGCCGTATTGGCCAAGCGAACTAAACACAGTACCTAGGTTTCCATAACATAATGCTTCCCCTCGTCTGTCGCCAATTTCAGTTGTGATGACAAGCGCTTTTTGGAGATACTCTTCAGCCTTGTCGTGTTGGCCAACGGACAGAAACACAGTACCAAGGTGTCCGTAGTCAATTGCCTCCCCTTCTCTGTCGCCAATTTCAGCTCTGATGACAAGCGTTTTTTGGAGATACTCTTCAGCCTTGTCGTATTGGCAAAGCGACTTAAACACAATACCTAGGTTTCCATAACATGATGCTTCCCCTCGTCTGTCGCCAATTTCAGTTCTGATGATAAGCGCTTTTTGGAGATACTCTTCAGCCTTGTCGTATTGGCCAAGCGACGTAAACACATTACCTAGGTTTCCATAACATGATGCTTCCCCTCGTCTGTCGCCAATTTCAGTTCTGATGACAAGCGCTTTTTGGAGATACTCTTCAGCCTTGTTGTATTGGCCAACGGACAGAAACACAGTACTTAGTTTTCCGTAGTCAGTTGCCTCCCCTTCTCGGTCGCCAATTTCAGTTCTGATGACAAGCGCTTTTTGGAGATACTCTTCAGCTTTGTCGTATTGGCCAAGCGACCTAAACACAGTACCTAGGTTTCCATAACATGATGCTTCTCCTCCTCTGTCGCCAATTTCAGCGGTGATGACAAGCGCTTTTTGGAGATACTCTTCAGCCTTGTCCTATTGGCCAAGCGACCTAAACACAGTACCTAGGTTTCCATAACATGATGCTTCTCCTCCTCTGTCGCCAATTTCAGCGGTGATCTCAAGCGCTTTTTGGAGATACTCTTCAGCCTTGTCGTATTGCCCAACGGACAGAAACACAGTACTTAGGTTTCCATAACATGATCCTTCGCCTCGTCTGTCGCCAATTTCAGTTCCGATGACAAGCGCTTTTTGGAGATACTCTTCAGCCTTGTCGTATTGGCCAAGCGACGTAAACACAGTACCTAGGTTTCCGTAGTCAGTTGCCTCCCCTTCTCTGTCGCCAATCTCAGTTCTGATGACAAGCGCTTTTTGGAGATACTCCTCAACCTTGTCGTATTGGCCAAGCGACCTAAACACAGTACCTAGGTTTCCATAACATGATGCCTTCCCTCGTCTGTCGCCAATTTCAGTTGTGATGAGAAGCGCTTTTTGGAGATACTCTTCAGCCTTGTCGTATTGGCCAAGCGACTTAAACACAGTACCTAGGTTTCCATAACACGATGCTTCCCCTCGTCTGTTGCCAATTTCAGTTGTAATGACAAGCGCTTTTTGGAGATACTCTTCAGCCTTGTCGTATTGGCCAACGGACAGAAACACAGTACCTAGGTTTCCGTAGTCAGTTGCCTCCCCTCGTCTGTCGTCAATTTTAGTTCTGATGACAAGCGCTTTTTGGAGATACTCTTCAGCCTTGTCGTATTGGCCAAGCGACGTAAACACAGTACCTAGGTTTCCGTAGTCAGTTGCCTCCCCTCCTCTGTCGCCAATTTCAGCTCTGATGACAAGCGCTTTTTGGAGATACTCGTCAGCCTTGTCGTATTGGCCAAGCGACCTAAACACAGTACCTAGGTTTCCATAACATGATGCTTCCCCTCGTCTGTCGCCAATTTCAGTTGTGATGACAAGCGCTTTTTGGAGATACTCTTCAGCCTTGTCGTATTGGCCAACGGACAGAAACACAGTACTAAGGTGTCCGTAGTCAATTGCCTCCCCTTCTCTGTCGCCAATTTCAGCTCTGATGACAAGCGTTTTTGGAGATACTCTTCAGCCTTGTCGTATTGGCCAAGCGACGTAAACACAATACCTAGGTTTCCATAACATGATGCTTCCCCTCGTCTGTCGCCAATTTCAGTTGTGATGACAAGCGCTTTTTGGAGATACTCTTCAGCCTTGTCGTATTGGCCAAGCGACGTAAACACATTACCTAGGTTTCCACAACATGATGCTTCCCCTCGTCTGTCGCCGATTTCAGTTCTGGTGACAAGCGCTTTTTGGAGATACTCTTCAGCCTTGTTGTATTGGCCAACGGACAGAAACACAGTACTTAGGTTTCCGTAGTCAGTTGCCTCCCCTTCTCTGTCGCCAATTTCAGCTCTGATGACAAGCGCCTTTTGGAGATACTCTTCAGCCTTGTTGTATTGGCCAAGCGACCTAAACACAGCACCTAGGTTTCCATAACATGATGCTTCCCCTCCTCTGTCGCCAATTTCAGTTGTGATGACAAGCGCTTTTTGGAGATACTCTTCAGCCTTGTCGCATTGGCCAAGCGACTTAAACACAGTACCTAGGTTTCCATAACATGATGCTTCCCCTTCTCTGTCGCCAATTTCGGTTGTTATTGCAAGGGCCCTCTCAAAATATTTCTTTGCTTTTAGGCTTTCGCCAAGTTTATAAAGCATAATTCCATACCCTTTGTATAAGTCATACAGTTTCCTTCGGTATCTTTCCGCACTTATGTAGTCAGAGATATGACGATAAGCGCTGAAAAGAACGGTATAGATGTCGCTGTAAAATTGTAGCAGTGCTGAATCAAATTGGTCTTTGCTGTTTTGATCGGTGCCATTTAGCAAAATCAAACATTCGCTGCATATCTCAATGGCTTTCTGAATGCGATCTGAGTTGAGCAAGAACAGGGCAACAAATAAGGCGAGGCTCATGAAAGGTGTCATGGCTTCTGCTGTTAGGTTTCCATTGCAATCCTCACCTGTTATCAGGGAAACATTATTTTTAGTAACACAATACTAAATGGTCGATAATCTTGATTAATAACGAGTCACTTCAAACAGGAACACACATGTTAAGTTACAAAAACGGGCTGGGTTGATTACACCCGGAAACTATTTGTAACAAGCTGAAAGTGTTAGAATTCACAATATCCACTTAAAAACAAAAAAAAAAAGTGAAGAAGTCGGTTGGTCACCTTTCATTTTCCTCAAGTTGGGATTTTTGCAGAACATTACATGACTTTAAAGTCATTGGACAAAGATAAAAAAAACTGACAGACTTCATCTTAACTTTTGCAATGAGAACTTTCCACATGCATAGTTTCTATAAACAACGGGGTAAGTTTTAGAAGAAACTTTGGTGGGATATTAAAAAACTATTTGGCTTTACCAACTGAGTTGACAATGTAAATTGGCCATGATAATGAATTTCAGCCGTCGTTTACTTCCGTTTGAAAAATGTCATTAACCAAGTTCACTGTGCATTTGTCATGGAAGAAGCAAGTCCCATACATGAAATTTCAATTCCAATATTGGAACTGACAGTCAGTGTTATCTACGTAAGGCTCTCCAGAATTATTCGAGAAGAATTGGAAATGACAGCAGACCAAGTTTACTACTGAACTGACTCAGCTTCCGTGTTGAAGTACATCAACTTTGTTAACTCGCGGGTAAGCGAACCGTAGAAACTAGACTTAACTCACTGGGTTACTGTCGTAAATAGTAGCGGAGCTCGCAGAGCGTAGCCCCAAAATTATGTAAAATAGCAGTAGCTCATCAAGCCGAAAAAATTTGGATGTACGACCGTTCGACCGTACGACCGTACAAGGTGCTTCTTTTAACATGCGTGGTCAACTGTACCGCGGGCACGCCAACGCCATGGCTTTGTCCAGTAGTTCAGTGGTCAGTGCACTGGGCTGCGGGTTGGGCGACCCGGGTTCTAGTCCTGGCCGAGGCAAGGCGTTGTGCCCTTGAAACGTGCGGGGAAAAAAAATACGACCTCCACTTTTAGGCTTGGCTAAATCTATATATTATACTTTGACCTCGGTTTTTTGGTTCCTTCATCTCGTCACGTGATGTAAAAGAAACATTTTGCCCTTAGGTTGAATCATATTCCTACCGATTTCTGTCTTTCATCTTTTTGTGAGTGAACGTTAAAAGCCAAAAATCTATTATGTACATCCTCGATGTTGGAGCAGTCTGAAGATTAGTGAAAAGTCTTACAAACTTCAAAGAGAACTTAAAGATTATCCGCAAATGGGCTTAAAGGAATGACAATGGAATTAACTGTAGTTTTAAAACAGTTACAATTGGAGTATAAAAAATCAATGTTAAGAAAGCTCATACAGGTTATAAACAAATAGATACCAAATGATAATCGCATAAAAAAATTAATAAATTACTAAGAGTTTTGGTTTTAATATTCAGTTTTTTCTACCTTTGTTCACATTTCACTCAGGTGATAGACAGTTGTGCCTGACTTAAACAACATTCATATTTGAAAATCAAAAAGTTTCACTGTTACTAGAATTTGTCACAGGATTTGTGATCGAACTAGAACTTCTGGTCTTTCTAATAGCATGAAGAATTTAAAAAAATTTCTCTTCCCAGTGTCTCAACTTTCTTAAGGCAGATAATTAGGAAACCGGAAACAGAAAGAAATGGGAAAAGAGAGTCTCTTCTTAATTGATAATGAAGCTCATTGATTCAATCAATGAAGAAGATTGAAGAATAAGAGGCTTGGTTATATCATGTATTGTGAGGTAAGGAAGCTACCTTTTCTCAAAGGAAACAAACTGCTGCCATGTGTCATAGCCTGACTCGCTGATTTATTTTTGAGGCATTATTCGCTTTGATTAAAAACAAACAAAAAAGACAAGAATAAAATGTAAATTCAGCTAATGAAAAATCCATGGAAATCAAAAGAAATCAGAAAGGAATTAGAACGGAAAATTCTACAATATAAGTTCTAGTTTCCCCATTCTTAGTTTATTGATTTTGTTAAACCGGCTGTCAAAACGTATGTGCGATGCAGACCATTAGGATCACTCTATTTTATTTCTTATTCATGAATAATACAAGAATGATTAATGAGAAAATTGCTCTAGTTTTCTCGAGAACTATTCTACAGTTTAAATAATGTACCGTCCAAAATGTTTGTACTGGAAATTCCCTCGCACGATTTTATTGAAACACCGTTCTTTTGATTCATTACCGAGATGATCACAGTTGTAAGTTATTGACATTCGGGAATATGGCAACATTTGCAAATATTGTTCATTTTAAAAGCAATGAGCGCATTTATCAGACGAATGTCCCTGAAAACGAATATAGTAAATATAATTGTCCACATGATGCCCTACCGTCGATTGCATTTACCTTTCCAAGGTGATGTCACTAAACTTCTGGATAAAAAGAAAAGCCTGCAAGATTTGGCCGAATTACCCTTAATCTACCCCCTTACAGTTATGTTGGTGTTAATTGCCTATTTAGTCACCGGAAATTCATTGTAAAGGACAATAAAATTTCTATTGGTTCAGCCAATTCCTTGAGCACGCAGATCGTCAAGTGATGTTCATTATGTTATTTCATAATCTTTCTTCCTGTGACAACTCGTTCTCCACAATATTCAGTAAAGTAGTTTGGTGGTTAATAAGATACGCTTATACTATGAATGCAATAACAGTGAATTTAAGAAAGTTTCACTCATCTGAGAAAATTAAACCATGTCTCTTAGTGAGCGCGCAGCCTCACAACTTATCGTCCTGTGCGAGACTCTGGAGCTTAAACGGAAAAAAAAGAAACAGATTACGGCTTTAGAAAAATATGTACCGCAGAACCCGCCGTTAGTATCCAAAGGTTTAAGTGAAGGGTATTTCGACAATGAAACGCTTGTGTATAAGTAGAAATATGGCATTTCGAATCTGGTGCGATCTCTGAATCGTTCGTTCAACCCTCCTAAACAGATTCAAGTTGATAGCTGATGTAGAGTCATAGCCACTGGAAAACCACCTTATCAAGCACCACGGATTTCCTTCAGCGAGGGACAATCCACAACATAAATAAAGGTCTGATTTTAGTTTTATGATCATCAATTTCTCAAATTGAACGATACTCAATAACATTAGTTAATGAGGATAAATTAAACGGTATAAAGCTACAGAGATTTGAGAAGACCGCTGGATAACAAATTTATTTCACTGTGGTGGCGATTCAATCGCGCCATCAACCGCTTAAATGAAGGGCTAACGCTCGAAACGAGACATAACTACATATTGCAAAAACAAAGCTCGAAAAAGCAGCTACTGGGCTTTGCCATGAGAGCCTTACCTCTCTACAGTTACTAAATGACTAAGGCTGATAAAAACCGAGTGAATAGCAAAGATTTTCAATCGCACTTACCAAGATGTTGACAATGTGGCTGATGCTTTCAAAATGAAACAACAAAAATAATGAATTACACTCCGCACTTTTCTCAACCTTCCGAACTTCCGCTGTCACGGCGTTTTAGGTATCTAGATCACGTGTGTTTTCGGTTATTCCCCTCCCGCTCTTGGCTACTCGAAATAAAATTGCATATTTTTTGTGCGTTCGCATGCCCGTCTATCGCTTCCCATTAACATTGAAAATGGTCAGTGGTCATATGATAAAATGCTTATTGACCGAATTTAGTGGGGCCAGTGGAGAAAATATTTGGCTCTGGGTGATGAAGCTTGAGCCTCGCTGTGCTCGGTCCATAGGTCATGACCCCGAGCCAAATAATTTTCCTTCCGGCCCTACCACTCAGTTAATAAGAACACAGTATTTCGGTTTTGTACGTCCAACTTTTATCACACACGATGTAATTGAACGTGGAAAATGAAAGGCGTTATTCTTTTTTTAATAGGAAATGTCAGGCTTTAGTGTTTACCCCTTAGAAAGGTTTGATTTTCATCACAAGATCGATCCTAAGTTTCTTCTTTAACGCTAAGCTATCTTTGCGTGATAATGGACTCATTGTCTTCGTGAACTTTTCATTTTCTAGCGGGTGTGATTTGCATGATCGAAGCCAAAAATACTAAAAAAAACTTAGTGACTGTATTTTGGTTTGGCACGTCACACTTTTCTAACTAATGATGGATTTGAGCATCCAAAAATGATACATCTTACTTTGTTTATTCGAAAACGCCAGGCTTCAGTGTTCATCCCTTTTAGTTCGTTAGGATTTGCATCACGAGATCGATAAGATTGAGCGTACAACTAAAGCTTCTGTCTTTAAACAGTAAGCTATCTTTGCGTAAAAACTGACCCATTGCACACGTGAACTTTTCATTTTCTTGAGGGTGTGATTTGCATGATCGAAGACAAAAATATCAACTGAGATAATTGATAAAAAAAAAAAAAAAAAAAGAAAACGGACGGAGTGGATCGGTAATTTGCTTGAACATAACCACATCACTGGTCTTACCTTTGAAGGTGTTAATCCAATGACTGAAATATGGCAACAAGTAAATGAGGAGGTAGCTTGACTTTCAGTAATAATCAATAGTTATACTTAATAGTCCTTCATATTTCTTCTGAGAAGGGAAAAGAGGTGGGGGAAATGGACTGGACTACAGTTACGTTGTAGGATCCGCGCATCCGGAGGGGACTTTCCTGAAAACTCCCAATGGCAATAGTGCTTTTCAACCTTTTTATTTCCTCTTTTCCTCAGACAATCGCAAGAAACTTGCAACTAGAGGGCACTAACACCCAGCGATCATTATATATGGCTTAGGTTCTTCCATGTCTTTAAAAAAAAACAAACAATTGCCAGCTTGACAAGCTTGCTTCCCGTTTAATTTAGTATTGATGTCAACATTACCTGATTTCTCGAAATGCGGAGAAATTTCGTTTTCGGGGTGATAGCTTTTACGGTTAACGGTTAAAAGTTTGGCCATTTTACGAGTAACGGTTAACATCATTCCATGAGTTGTTACCAGAAATGTTTAACGACTCGTTCCATAAATTTTTACCAGAAAAGTGTTTAACTGCTAATTTTTTTGGCCGTTTTACGGCTCACGGTTAATCTTATTAAGATTAAGACCGTCTACCAAACACTGTTACTGCCAATTTGTGATTAGGAAAAATGAAAACTGTGATTAAAAGTATTTAACAAAATTACTGAGAATAGGAACTGATCAATTATCAAATACGATCGAGAAAAAGATCAAAATGGTACGTTTTTTTTTTTCTGAAGTGATTCATTATGTACGAGACGTCAACTAGTGATTCTCATATCACGAAGTGTTAGTACAAATTATAAATATATCTCTAACATTGCAGGAGATAGTGAGAGTTAAACTCCCCAGTTTTCATGCGACTTTCAAAAATTCAAAACGGAATTCGAATACTAATAGGGAATTAATGAGAGGGGGATCTGGGGGCGAATCAACATTTACTCCGAAGATTTAAGTGTTCCATCTCAAACGAATGAATTTCGGTTTCGTACGTCACACTTTATAACCACTGATGGATTGAACATATGTATAAAATAACATATTTCATTCTTTTTTCACAGGAAACGTCAGGCTTCTGTGTCCATCCATTTCGAAAATTAAAATTTCATTACAAGATCGATACCAATAGAACCAAAGCTTCTTTCTTTAAACGGTAAGCTTGCTGTTAGCGATAATCAACTTTTCATGAACTGATATGGAAAACCGATCAGCAGTTTACCCTGCAGTGAATCTATTTCGGTTTTGCACGCCACACTTTTACTACTTCAAATCGACCATATTTGGTTCCCCATACAATCCTGTAGGACGTGTTCGTTTCTTATGAGTGACTACCGAGTCACACAACGCGTGACGCTTTCATGAATTAATCGTTTGCTTTTTCTCTAGATGTGAGCTTCGGCCGCCTCTGCTGACATCAGTAAAGGACATTCTGCATTATAAATATGTCTTGATATAGGATTGATTTTAGTTTTTGATCACGTGATTGTGGAAACCATCAGTTTCTCGAACTAAACGATACTGAACAATCTTAGTTATAATGAGGTTGAAATATACTGTATAAAAACTTAACGGTTTTAAGAAAGCCATTTAACGGTAGAGATATGAAGCATCCGATCAACGGAAAAGTACGCCTATACTTTGTATGCAAAAATATTGAATTTAAGAAAGAAAAGTCTTTCTATCAAGAGATTAAAACATTTCTCTTCGTGAGCGCGCAGCGTCATGACTTATCTTCTTACTCGAGACTCTGGCGCTTAAACAGAGGAAATAACGGATTACGGCGTTTAGAAAAATATGTACTGTAGAATTCGCCGCTAGACAAAAAAAAAAACAAACAAAAAAAAAAAGATTTGTGCTCGTATGCCCGTCTATCGCGTCCTATTTAGGTCGAAATTTTCAACTGTTAGTGGTCATATGATAAAATGTTTATTGACTGAGTTTTGTTGGGCCGGACGGGAAAATATTAGGCTCTCGGTCACGAAGCAAGGACCTCGCTACGCTCCTACCTCTCAATCAATAAGTACACAGTATTTGGGTTTGTATGTCACACTTTTATCCCTAATGATGTAATTGAACATGAAAAATGAAAAGTGTTATTCTGTTTTTCATGGGGAACGACAAGCTTAAGTGTTGATTCTTTTAAAGCTTTCATTTACATCACAAGATTGATCACAGTACAACCTAAGTTTCTTTCTTTAAACGGTAACCTATCTTTGCGTGACAATCGACTTATTGTCTTTGTGAACTTTTAATTTTCTAGCGGGTGTGATTTGCATGATCGAAGCCAGAATTGCTAAAAAAAACCGAGTGACTGTATTTCGGTTGAGCTCGTCACAATTTTCTGACTAATGACGGATTTTAGCGTCCAAAAATGAAACATCTTCCTCTATTTATAACATGTTCAACTCTCGTAACTTAACGCGAGACTGGCGCTTAAAAAAGAAAGGGATTACGGCGTTTAGAAACATATGTACCGTAGCACCCGCCGCTAGTATCTAAAAACTTAAGCGAATAGTATCTCGACCATGAAACATTTGTGTGCTAGTGGAAAACGGAGATTCAATTGGAGTCTACCGCAATCTTGGAATCGATCGTTAAACCCTCCTAAAAAGTGTCAAGTTAATAGCTAGTGGAGATCTTAGCCACCGGAAAACCACGTAATGAAGCACTACGGATTTTCTATATCAACGTGGGACAGTTCAGTTTTATGATCATCAATTTCTCAAATTGTACAATACTCAATAACCTTATTTTAGTTAATGAGGATAAATCATACGGTATAAAGCCACAGAGATTTGAAAAAGCTGCCGTAAAACCAATTTATTTCGCCGTGGTGACTATTCAATCGCGCCATCAACCGCTTTAACGAAGGGCTAACACTCGAAACGTGACGTATCGCAAACATAGAGATCAAAAAAGTAGGTACTGGGCTTTGCCATAAGTGCCTTACCTCTCTACAGTTACTAAATGACTAAAGCTGATAAAAACCGAGTGACTAGGAAAGATTTTCAATCGCACTTACCAAGATGTTGACAGTGTGGCTGGCTTTCAAAATGAAACAACAAAAATAACGAATTACTTTTCCCAACCTTCCTAACTTCCGCTGTCACAGTGTTTTAGGTATCCAGATCACGTGTGTTTAGGTTATTCCCTTCCCCCCTCTGGGCTTATCGAAATAAGAGAAAAGGTTTAAAATGCATACTTCTTGTGTGCCCGTATACCCGTCTATCGCGTTCAATTTAGGTTGAAATTTTTAACAGTTAGTGGTCATATGATAAAATGCTTATTGACCGAATTTGGTGGGGCCAGTGAAGAAAATATTAAGCTCAGGGTCATGAAGAAAGGACCTCGCTGCGCCCCTACCACTCCATCAATAAGTACACAGTATTTTGGTTTCGTACGTCACACTTTTATCACTCATGATGTAATTGAACATGAAAAATGAAAAGTGTTATTCTTTTTTCAACAGAAAATGTCAGGTTTCAGTGTTTACCCCTTTGAAAGGTTTGATTTTCATCACAAGATCGATCCTAAGTTTCTTTTTTAACGCTAAGCTATCTTTGCGTGATAATGGACTCATTGTCTTCGTGAACTTTTC